>NC_089520.1:1575555-1723055 GCF_963924715.1 Thunnus thynnus
TAGGAAGTGTGTCACTGTTTTTTTTTTTTTTTTCTGTGTTGTTGCTGCTCTGCCGCTGACACCAGCAGAGTTCTGTGATTGGCCCTCAGCAAAAAACCTCTGGAGTCTCTCTGTGGGGACGTCTCTTTTTACTGCTTCAGCGGAACTACACTGTTCCCAGAAGAGGAACGCCACCGATTTTACACAGGGATTAGCTGACAAGGGTGCTGCTATTCAACCAACACTTTTATGAAAAAAAATAACTGACTAGTTATTTTTTCTTGGGCTCGGGAGAGACTGCACATTTCTAACAGAAGTCCTGTGTGACAAACTGGAGGCGTGGAGGTTTGAAAGACAGGAATATCATCTTTTTTTAAATTATTATTTGGTTTTACAAACACAGAAAAACAACAACAGATAATGACAATAATGATGTGACATAGAACGTGGCTTACAAAAAACAAAACAAATAAAGAAATAGACAATTACATAAAAGTTAATTTTGTATATACAAATCTGACTGAATGGATACAAAGAAATAGTTAAAGGTTGTAGGCGAAGAAACCTCATGGTGACAAATGCATCTAAGTCTTACATCAGAAGATGAAGAACAGTTTAAAGAGTTTAAGGAGGCAGCTGGATGTTTTCTCTAACATAAACTAAGAAAGGGTTCCATATTTCATAAAATTTATTCATGGAAACCTCTCAAAGAATATTTTAGTTTCTCTAATTTAATGAAAACCAGTAGGTCATGAACCCATTGTGTAAAACTGGGTGGAAAGGTATCTTTCCATTTGAAAAGAATCAACCTTCGGGCAAGAAATGTGTCAAAGACGATACAATCTTCCTCTGCTTTTGATAGACAGCTTTTTTTCTGATGAAGAGATGCTATCAAGTTGCATTATGGGAAGTGTAGGATCCAATAGGGACTAACAGTCAGGATCTTTCTTCATCAGGTTGTTTGTCTGATCAACGCCTACACGGCAGACATCAAAGCTACTATAAGTCTTCAAATCTACAATAATTTCCAAAATGACCACCAGCATTAGCATTAGCATTAGCTAATTAGAGGGCCTGAATTTAGCGATTGAGATGACTGACTGAAAAAATGATTAATTTATGACCAATCCACATAGAAAGTTGCTTTCAGGGACCGAGCCCAAAAGGCAGAGGACTACTGCCTCAGGGCGAGGATCCTATTGTTTTTCGTGTTTGTTTGTTTGTTTCTTTATTTATTATTACGCCACTTAAACCCTAAATTTGACCCCCTAAACATGTGCAAAAACTCACCAAATTTTGCACGCACATCAGGTCTGGTGAAAAAGTTGATAAAATGTAAAAATTAATCCCCAAAGTGCCAAAATGTGCTCTTTAGCGCCGTAGGAATGTCGTAGAGAGATCAAACCAAAACTCAATTATTTGTCTCATCAAGACCTACAAATCATACAGTGACACCCCTGACCTAAATCCAACAGGAAGTCCACAATTAGCCTTTCAAAATAAAACTTTAATTTGGTGTGGATTGAACCGACAGAGTGCTCCAGTAGCGCTTACATCTCGTTTCTATGTGGATTCCCAGTTAGTATTTCTAACCGCTGCTGCCTGGTCTGAACACATAGTTTGTCTTGTTTAAATATCTCTGTGACCCTTGAAAGTCCTTGAAATTACTGGAGTTTCCCTTTAAGGTATGCTGTTGCACACATGGCTTCTTTAGCAGAACAACAATGCTGTTGTCTTACATCATTAAAAACATGAAAATAAAAAGTCTACTGTTCTTAATAGAAAGGGACAGAGTGATTTGATTTGTCATAAATAAAGCAAAGCACAACAAACCTACTAAAATATATATTTCACCTGATTCAACCCTGTTTCTAACTGCATGCAAGTGATCTTTGCACCTGATCTATGCAAACGCTGCAGTTCTTTGAGGTACAAAAACAGATGATATCTACAAACATTCATTACGTGACCTTTTTCCTGTTTTCCCCCCAATCAGCTACAGTAATATTTTAGAATCTATCATCCTCCTCTGTGCTGTAACCTTCTCACAGTTTCATACCAATCTCATCTGTTTGCTGTCATCTTCAACCTTTCAGACCTTCTCCTTTCTCTTCCCACCTCCTTACTTTGTGTTCCTCTCTTGATCTTCACCTGTCTCTCATCTCTTTCCTCACCTTTCTCTTCCTCAACTCATCACCGTCTTGTTTATCCCTTCCTCCTCCTCTTGTCATACCTCCTCTGCCTCGTTGCCTTTGCTCCATCTTCCTCCACCTTCCTTTTCTAACACATCTACTCCTCTTCTTCTTCTTCTTCTTTTCTGTGTCCCTGCTTCTCTTTATCTTCTTAATAAATCATCTTCTGTTTATTCAAGCCCACCTTTTCCTTCCCGCCCCCTCAACACACATTTCATCCTCTCTACATCTTCTCTGCAGTTCATGATGTACTAATATAAAGAAGACTCACCCTCATGTTTATTCACACCCACAACAGGAACACACAGACGTCCTCTCAGGACAGTTATTGTGTATATTCGCTTGTCTTCGGGGGAACTTAACAAGGCGGCGCTGCCAGGGTGATTCTTCCTGACTTGTGCAGCAGCGTTTCCCTCAGAGAGAAGGAGAGAAGGAATTAAAAGAAACACTCAGGAAGTTTGAGCTTTGTTCTGAAGCTTACAGGTTCGACTTTTACAAGTGGGGAAATCACGCATGTGGGCTCACCGCAGGAGTCCCCTGGGTTTACTGAATTTGTCCTCCGAGGTTTGTCGTGTGATGTTAAACAGCAGTGGAGCGTGTCGATGAATATATTGTTTCTGAAGCAGGTAAGCAGGTCGGATGTAAGGTGTTAAAGAGCCTCTGAGGCAGGAAACTAAACGTTTAATAGAACGATGATATGAAAAGTGCACACAGATACAGAGATTATGGTGATGACATGTTTCCACTGCAGCCTCGCTGCTTGCTAGCAGGGCTGAACAATGTTTCATCATAAAGCAAGGACATTGCCCAATTCAGCTTCGTTTTTATTTTATTTTTTATAAATTGGATGGTGTCACAGCTCAGCTCCAGACTGTGGCAAAAAAGAAAGTCACATAGATATGCAAGATAATGAAGTCGCCTATATTTATTTAAATCAAATATGTATCTGCTATTGTGGCCTTTTTACGACACATTTTTGTAAATACTGAGACTGAGACATTTTATTCACCAAAGGTTGTTTAGATTTCTCTAAATCCATCTTTACTTACAGCCCAGACTCCCATCTGTCCTCCAGCAGACTGTTTCTAAAGCATTTTAGCTATTTATACCTAAAATCTGCATTATTGATGAGGACCTCCTCCAATCCCCCAGCCAATCAGAATACTACCTTAATGAATAATGCAGCATATTTACCTGGAGTAATGTCTGCAGCTGGAGATGTGAGACAGTGAACCTGCTGTTGCACAGTTGAGACTTCAGCAGGATGTTTCAGATCAGTGAGATCATCTCCAAGTTTCCTCACAAAGTAAAAGTAGTTTTTTTCAAATGTAGCTGGAGGTCGATAGCTTTGCTTTAGCATAGATATATTCCTTTGGCTGAGGAACAGAAAGAAAACATGTCTTAAAACAAACCAACCAACAACCACTCGCTGATAACGGAGGGAAGACTGTCTCCAAAAATGAATTTCAGCCATTCCATTTTTTATCCTTTTCCACCAGCTACACTTCCAGTGTCCTGCTTTGCTCATCATCTGGCTGTGATGATCCGACTACAGAAGTTATGTACACACTCAGCGTAGCGGCGGGCGGTGGCGGGCTCATGCTAAAGCTTCCTGCAGCTTTGATTTGACTGATATGACCTAGAAACGAGTACCGCCTCAGTTAAAAAGGGCTCAGGTTTGTCCCATGCTGCTCATCACTCTGCAGTTCCCACAGATGAAAAGTTTGACTATATTCCAACACATCGGCTGTAGGCTGTGATCGACACTGCACTGAGTTCAGTCGGCTCATGCTGTGTTCATGTCGCATCAGATTTATCGTAATTAAAAGTTTCCAACTTGTAAAACATCATGAATCATAATTAAAGCTGGGAAAATTACATTTTCCCAAAAGATCCGATATATCCAACCTGGAACTTGATGTAGTTAAAGTATTGCAGATTCTTCAACCAGCATTTGTCGGTTTGTGGGGTTTATCAGAGACTACCTCCAGAATTTGGGAGTGGAGAGGATGGAACGGCCTGCCAGCAGTCCTGACCTCAACCCCATTGAGCACTTGTGGGATCAGCTTGGGCGTGCTGTTCGTGCCAGAGTGACCAACACAACCACGTCGGCTGACTTGTGACAAATGCTGGTTGAAGAATGGGACGCCATCCCACAGCAGTGTGTAACCAGGCTGGTGACCAGCATGAGGAGGAGGTGCCAGGCTGTTGTGGCTGTGTATGGTTCTTCCACATGCTACTGAGGCTCCTGTTTGTTAAATGAATAAACTGTTAAATTGCCAATATGTCTTCAAACTTCATTCATCCAATCCAATCAAGTCAATGGCAGATTAAGCTGTTTGGCATCGGTGGAGAAGATTTGGCAAATTTTTCATGGGCGCAACCCACATACTCAGCTCTGCTGCTCATCCCACAAATGCATGTTCCTTACAAATGTGGCTCCATTTTAAAGGGAAATAAACAGGCTTTCCAATGGTATAAGATTTATTGCCAAGAAGCATTGTTACAACAGAGAAATAATCTACCAAACACTAATTTCCTTACTTTTTGTGCTATGTTTATTTTTTTCTTATACATAAAAGTCTCACATGCAAAATTAAAACTTATGAATAACCTGTCTTGAAAAAAACAAAATACAACAATATATTGCCTGTCTGGGTGACACATACAGTATCATAATTTATAAGACATGAGCCTGTAAATGAAGGAAGCAAAAAAAACACCTGAGGGTTCAAAAGGTTAAAGGTAGAGGCTTTGCTCTTTGGGTTTTTTTAAGTAAAGGGAATCACTCCTCACGCACCTGTTGGACCTCGATATCAGACTGGGCAGAGCAGTCCGACTGTCCCGTATGAAACATGGTCGCTACCTTTAAACTGCTGAGAGGTACAGAGGATTATAACATCCACAAACAAACAGATCTAATCCAAAATCCCCCACAGATGAAAATAAACCACAGTGGTATCTTGTCACAGAATTGTATCGTGCCGTGTATCACTTTCCCACATCTTATCAGTGAATCCATGCTGCGACAGGTAATGAAGATAAAGTTTGGGGGTAAACAGACAATATTGAGACAGAGTGTGATGCTGCTATCTGGAAACCAGCGCTGTTCCAAAGCTTCTATCTCCATTCATCCTCACAGCTTCACCTAAACGGTATAAAAAGGCAAGAAAGCCTGGAGAACTTTCACATTTATAATACAACCAGCGAGGTGAGAGGAGATAAAGAGGAAGAAGAAAAGGAAGTTAAAGCTGGGTTCCATGTTTAAACATTATTATTATTATGTGATAACATCAGTGAGGAACACTTCACTCCATAATTTATTCATGCAGAGACGAGACAGTTTAATCAGCGGTGGAAAGTAACTACGTATATTTACTCAAGTTTAAGGTACTTGTACTTTACTTGAGTATTTCCATGTGATGCTACTTTCTACATTTCAGAGGGAAATATTGTACTTTCTACTCCACTACATTTATTTGACAGCTTTAGTTACTTTTCAGATGCAGATTTGACACAATGGATAATATAACAAGCTTTTAAAATACAACACATTGTTAAAGATGAAACCAGTGGTTTCCAACCTTTTTGTCTTTTGACGTCTTACAAAAAGCAGTGTGTAGTCGGGGTCACATTTCACATGTCTATGAGTTGTTAACAGCTCCACCAAATAGTGATTTTTCCCTCTAAACTTCTCACATGCTTTCATTTCAATAAATGTTCAAATGATCCAATATTTCAGCAAAAATCAAAGATTAGAGAAAAAGTCCAAAAACTGAAAACAGATTTGTGTATCAGAACTTTGTTTTTTCTTCTTTCCTCTCCCATTAATCATCTCACCACCCCTCAGATTTATCTGCTGACCCTTTGGAGGGGCCCCGACCCCTAGGTTGGGAACCACTGGACTAAACTAGCTAACTGTATATAAAGTAGTGTAAACTAGCTCCACCTCCAGCAGCTACAACAGTAACATGCTGCTCTAACACTGATGCTTCACTATTAATAATCTAATGATGTCATATATAATAATATATCAGTCAGAGGGACCAAACCACTACTTTTACTGCAATACTTTAACTACATCAAGCTCATAATACTTATGTACTTTTACTGCAATACTTTAACTACATCAAGCTCATAATACTTATGTACTTTTACTGCAATACTTTAACTACATCAAGCTCATAATACTTATGTACTTTTACTGCAATACTTTAACTACATCAAGCTCATAATACTTATGTACTTTTACTAATTTTTCATGCAGGACTTTTACTTGTAATGAAGTATTTTTACATAGTATAGTAAAGGATCAAATAATTTTTGAAATATTTGTACGAAACAAATATTCGTTAAAAAACCCCCCACTTTTTGTGCTTTGCCAAATAATGTATTTGTATTCGGGCACACTCCTACTGCTAACGTAGCTAAAAGCAAAAGTTCCACAGAAACATTTTGTCTGAAGCCGTCTGTTTTACTTCTGCTGTTGATGATTTGACAATTTTAAACTCATAATGTTGGATTAATTGATATCGACTGTTGACTGTGTCGTCTCAGTACTGAAAGGTCTTTGTGTTGACCTCGACTTGACCGGAGCTGCCCTGAGACAAAGTGAGAGAGAGAGAGGAGGCAGCAGCAGGAGAGCCAACGGTAAACAGAAGCTCAAATCAATCTATTCAAACTACGATCGATTTGTTTGTCCAAGCAAATTAGCATATTTGATCAACGGTGACGCACAAGTCTAGAGGAAGTTCAAGACGAGGTCAAAGCATTTTTGAAGAGTCTTTGTATGAGTGTGTATAATCACTGGGAAAAACAGTGCCACACATATCTTCTACCTTAAAAATGAAAAAGTACTTTCTCACCACTGCAGCAGACAGTTGTGTCATCTCCTGGTGGACTGCAGACTGTGCTGTCGGCCTGAGGAGAGCTGCAGACAGATGACACATGTGGTGCCGGTGGCTTCTTTTCACCTGCCGATATGTGATGGATTTCAGAGTCTTTCAGAGAATCTGTTATGTTCCTGCTTCACTGTTTCACCCCCCAACCCCCCCCAACCCCCCCCCCACCCCCCCAACTGTGCAGCCGCTCTGACCAACCAATACAAGTTATAAGAGTAAATAATGACAAGGACATAAAAACCTGCAGCATCTTTCCACCTGAAGACGTGTTCGCTCAGATGCACAAATCAAGCCGGAGATACTGAGACTGGGAATCCAAAAGGTGTTTGTTGTAGGGGTGTGCCCGAATACAAACACGTCATTCTGCAAAGCACAAAAGTGGGTTTTTTTTAACAAATATTTGTTTCATACAAATATTTCAACAATTATTTGTTTTCGGGAAGAAAAATAAAACATGTCAAACACCAGCATGCAGGTCGGTTACATCACTATCTCAGTGTCTCTCTTCTGCTCCGCTGTGACGTCTATCAGCAGGTCTCAGTGAGGGGAGTCACATCCACCTGCTACATGACTCACATTTCCTAATTTGGACATCACTCCCAGAGTTGGGAGTGTTCCCCAGAGATAAAGCTGAGCTACTGACACACGCTTCATGAACACTTATTGTAACACTTTAATTTTCTAAAATTAAAAGCGTAATAAAAACAAAAACAGGATTTTTAAGCCTCTTTCCACTTTTATTCGAATACGAATACAAATAATTTTGTTGCCTCAACAAATACAGATACAAATACAAACACTGGGCTCTCTGCACATCCCTAATGGAAACGTCAGTCCACCACTGAAATATCAGTCAGACTGAAATTAGATATTAGATGGATTTCCATGAAATGAATCGATCTACAGACATTCATGTTCCCCCAGAGGATGAAACCTACTGACTTCAGTGATCCTGACTTCGCCACCATGTGGTTCATAACTGTAGAGACAGGGAACATAGAGAGAGACACGACACGAAATGAAGCGAAACGAAACAAAATGAAGCGAAACAGCCATCAGTTGTGATTTTTAGTGGAACATATAAACAACTATTGTGTAGATTACCATTAAAACATCAATGAAATAATTTTGCTGCCTCAACAAATACAGATACAAATACAAATACTGGGCTCTCTGCACATCCCTAGTTTGTGATGGTGGGTATGACTTTGACCTCTACAGACAAAGAAAAAAAACAACAGTTTTTAACAGTCAGAGATATCTGAACCATCCTTCACTGCAGGGCAGCGGTGAATGTTCATGCCCACTGCTCGAAAAGTAAATGGACAAAACAGCAGATTTAGAATTTTAACAGCTTAATGTGGACGTAGTCTAAGATTCAGGGGGTTTTTTCTTGGATTTGCTGGGTAATGTTACAATATTTCAGGTGGAGGTTAGTCTATTGCTCATATTTGCTTCTCTTAGTTGTAATGTTGTTCATGTCAGCATCACAGTTCTTTCGCTTCATCTCCAAATCCATTTTCATACGTATCAAGCCTCTGTGTGCCGCCGTCCACAACAGGAATCAACACAAATAACCAGCACGCAGTGACTCAGTTCTGTTGTCGGCCTTTGTTAGGTCCCATCAGCTAAGTTTGCATCATCCCTGCTAACAGCGTGGCTGAGAGCCAGCTCAGTCTTTATCATCCTGCAGAGCTTCAAACATAAACAGAGATGCTGGCAGGTGGAAGTTCCTGACTGTGTCTCTGGCTGCTCAGGCTTAAGCCTGCGATTTGTTGTTTTTCTTGTGTATTCTCCTGTTTTTTTACTACGCAAGCCAACTGAACCGAAGCCTGTTCTTCATCCTTTTTTTTTTTGTTCTGTTGCTCCTGTTTGCTGCATTCGATATGGATTGATTTTGGAGTCATTGTTGGCATCATGCCTGTCAGCCTAAAAAGTTGACTTTTTGAAGAGATGTTGCTTGTCAAAGACCAAAATGACTCAGTAGCTGCTAAATCTTACTGACATGGGAAGTGAAATCACTCCTGCTAGGGGGGGGGTTTTGCAGGTCACAGGTGCCGTGTAAAGATTTGTCCTTTTATATGCTGAACAGTTAGTGTGTCAGGATTTGAAGTGAAGGCTGGATGTTCCCGTTTCATCCTTCTCGTTCTCTTTCTGCTCACTCGCTGGAGATCCTGCGGACCGGACTCACATCCTGTCACTCTCCACTGAACCCTTCATCTCCGTTGTCCCTGACTGTATTTTGATTCGCCTGAAGTGAATCTCTCTCTCTCTCTCTAGCTCTTTTGGTTATTCTTGCCATGACACTCTTTTCTCTGACTCCATTTCTTTTCTGTCATTCGGTAGAAATCTGACTCCGTCTCTCTGACTATTTCTTTCTGTTCCTGTCACCGTTTCTGTGAGGAAAAAAAAACAGAATAAAGACATTTTCATTGACCTCCTGCTCCCTGAGTGCAGCTTAAAGCCGGCAGTTTCACACCTGCCAATATCTGACTGAACTTATGTGAATAACCTATCAACCCACACAGGTATTTACAGATATTTTGGCTGATTATAACCCTGCTCATGCTGCAGTCTGACCAAATATTTACTACATTTACTCAGGTGAAGCAGGTGAAATACGGTCTGACTGCAGTTTACCCGGCAGCGCTTTGTATTTTCATTTTCGTGTGTATATGATGGAAAAATATTGAAAACACTTCATATTCATGGATTCTGTTACTCCTGTTGTTATTTGTTCCTTGTCTTACTTTGATATGATGCTAACAGGAAGTGTAATGTTCATATTTGTTTATATTTTGGACATTAAAAGTCATGTGAATCAGCTGTTAGCAGACAACTATCACTGGATTACTGTGATACCGTAGAGAACTTGAAAATATGATGATTCTCAAGTTCTGCAGTTACAGGAAGCATCTTTATTTTTTCTTCTGAGCAGATTTATGGATATTTATTCGATGCACATCAGACATGATGATATCTCCAGGAAGTTTAAGTCAGACTGAGTGTTACATTTTTTTTCTATCATATCTGTGTGTTCAGAGTTACGACTGAAAAGCTTTGACACAGATTACTCTGCTCTATACTTTCTAAAAGAGTCCAGTTCAACTTTTCCTTTTCATTTTTTTACTGTGTTACTCGCTGACTGCTGCAGAGCATCTCATGTTTGCACCAATAACTGTTTTAAAATTACATATAAATACTCACAATTCCACCTAAATGTCCTACAATGAAACGATTTAAACAGTGCAGGACTTTAAAAACATTATTTAAAAGCACAATATGTAATTTCAGCTGCTAGGCGTCTCAATCAAAACAATAACAAAAGATGGAGTGTGATGACAGTGTGAAGTAGCAAGGGATCATGGGAGTTGTTGTCTTCGTTGTTAAATAACCAGCTTCACCGGGATAGGATTACTCCAGTGTTCATCATTCAGGATGTTGTTACCCGCAGAGGTCTCCCCCTCTCCAGAAACAAACGTACACACAGATTAAAATCGTTAAAATACTAATTAAAGCTGTTTCACCTAAAAAATCAGTGTTTGTCCGACAATGTTTGGTGACCACCGGACTTCCTGGAGGGGCTGTTAGCCGAGCTGCTGCTAACGTTTGTCCAGTTTATTTCTCTGATAACTTAAGATCCAGACGTCCAATGACTAAAATCCTTCTTCCGGCTAAAAGATATAGTTAAAAACCACCTAAATTTATCATGAAAATGTGGCTTAAAACTGAATAAAAGTCCATTTATAACAGTTTGTGTGGAACAACCACAACGCCGATGTATTATCTTGTATGTGTGTAAGTTACTCTTTGGTAGACGCCATTGTAGCGGACAAACACAGCGCCGCCGTATGCATCTGGTGCGTGTTTTCTCTGAGTTTGAAAACTGTTGGAAACATTTGGGATAATGTAAGTACACAACTCAACAACATATATAACATAGGTCTAGTTGTTTTTAGACATTTTAATGTGGAATAATCACATATTATAGCTTTAATGCACAACAGTGATTTAGGGATTTACAGAAATATTACCTAAAATACCCACTGCATCATATGTGATGCATACAAAATGATAGTACATCAAAATAAGTAAAATATAATGATACAAATAGCATTATAGGGTTAAAAGGAAAATAGAGACATAATTCAGACAGGCAGAGAGACAGGCGTGAGGTCAGACTGGACCTTCACTAACATCTCAGCTGTCAGAGACGCAGCAGTGGAGAAACATCCTGTCAGCTGCTGATCATCCCCCCCCCCCCGGTGAGTTGGCTGCTACACTATCACACTGATTAATCACAAACCTACAGGGTTACTTATTATTGCTCCTATAACTCCCGTGCAGTTGGAGAGATGCAGCTCCCCACAGGGCTGCTTGCTGCTCTCCAGTGTTGGCTCACCTCGCTCCATCAGTGGTGTGTTATTGGCCTCGGGCTCAGCAGTCCATCTTCCAGAAGTTTCATTATACGACAGTTCACGCCGCCTCAGAAGATATCACCCTTAGTGAGACTGACATCCTCTCCTCTCCTCTCTCTTTTCTTTATTTGATCCGCTTTTGTTTTCTTCATTCAGTGCAGCACAAAAAAAATGTAATAGACTCGGAAAAACTATATTTTATCCCTCAAGTAAAAAGGAAATTTGTGTGGGCAGCTGATGAGTTTAGTCGGTAAAAAGCAGGAGACAGTTTCTTCCAGCTTTCAGTTGTACTTTAAAAACATGATGAAAAGCAGGTAGAGGTGTCAGGAAACAACAGATAATAAATACCAGCTGATTGCTCATTAGCATTAATTAGGCTGATGATGTCACAGACCTAAACTGTGTGTGAGATTAAATTCAAGTGTTTGTTTCCAGTTTCGTTGCTCCGGCGGATTCACAGGTGCATCATGTTTAGACGTGT
Source organism: Thunnus thynnus (assembly GCF_963924715.1). Taxonomy (NCBI): domain Eukaryota; kingdom Metazoa; phylum Chordata; class Actinopteri; order Scombriformes; family Scombridae; genus Thunnus; species Thunnus thynnus. Next base: position 1,587,527 of record NC_089520.1, read on the forward strand.
TTCATCAACATGTTTATTACATCATCACACTACAAACCACAGCTTCACTCTCACACACTGTTCACAGTTTGATCCGATCACTATATATTCACTACCTGCAGCAGAAACGTGACATCATGTCGTTTGTCGGGGGGGGAAAGTTTGGGCAAGTTGACTGTAACTGAACACCCAGTACTCCCAACATCTCCCTGATTCCCACTGACAGGTCGGACCAAACACCCGACATGGAGCTGGAAGCAACTGTAGACAATTAACAACACTGAACTAAACACAGTAAAACACTGAAACATCTACAGTTTCTACGGAAACATTTGCTATGAATAGAAATAAACTTTAAGTTTAAATGGCTCCAAAGAAGTGAAGTTGTTTGCATTGATGTTGTTTTGTGTATTAACATGTGATCTGTATCTGGACGATGACATCTGATCACTAGTGTTTCATTTTAAAATCACTTTCCTGATCTCTGGGAAACTTGAACAAATATAAAACCTTCATGAATTAACCCTTTCATGCATAGTGGTCACTACAGCGAGCCGTTTCCTTATATATGCATGAGTTTTAATGGTATAGTTGCAAACCAACCAACACAGTGGACTCTAGTGTGTCGTCCCATACACTGCCATCCACTGGCCAGCCTTTGTAAGTGCAACACAAATTTCTCAAAACCAAGATGGCCGCCTGCCAGCCGGAGATGCTCAACATCTCAGGATCATCTTGCCGATCCTTCTGTAGTAATAGACTCTTGCAGGTAAATAAAATTTTGTAACATCAGGTAACAACTAAGGAGTATTGATTTTATGTTGGGAGAAAATGACAATTAATTATCTGTCCACTAAGTTGGACAAACTCCTTGAAAAATCAAAAGTTCAAATATTGTTTTTCATGCCTAAAGAGGAATAAAAACACTAACTGAGGTTATCGTAATTCATGCATGAAAGGGTTAAAAATTAATAATACAAGAGTCTGAGTTGCAGCGAGGTATCAGATCTAGTCAGATGCATCCATGAGGAAGACTAATAGCTGCTTAAATCAGCAGCATGAGGCAGAATTAGGTAACTTTATTCTTACAGATGTGGTCAAACTGTACAGATTTACAGCTGCTGAGATCTGATCCAGGTGTTCTGAGTGTATTTACATGTGTTTCCTTATCCAGATATGATATCCAAACACAGATTGTGTGTTACTGTGGGGTGTAAACGAGATCAGAGTCTCACAAACAGTTTAGATCTGTGACATCATCAGCTTAATTAATGCAACTGAGCAATCAGCTGGTACACCTGGCGTTAATTAGCTGCTGTTTCCTGACAACTACCTGCTTCTGATCATGGTTTCAAAGTAAAACTGAAAACATGAAACCACCATGACTCTTTTTAGTTGGTAGACAAGATATATTTAACTCCTTCATCACCAGGTGAGCCAAACATGGAGGAACACATAATACATAAAAATAATTACTGGATGTATCAACAGAGACTCTGCGTGTCTCGTCTGACGGTCAGTGAAACGAAGAAGGACAACGTTAAAATCTGCTGTCTATTAATTACTTCCCCTTTTAAAAGCTCCAGGTAGCTGATGGAGGATCAGGAAGAAAGACAATCTGATTATTTCTGTCTGAACTGACTTCTGTTACATTTAAAGCTGGAGAGCAATAACTGACGCCTGCATGAAACATGAGTTTAAACTGTTATTGACACTGTATCAACTCTGTATGGACATCAATTAGAAATATATAGATATATTATGATGGCTCTTTTTTTATCTGTTTATGAATAAATGAATGAATTTTTATTTTTGTGTCATACCATTAAAGATGATCCATCCTACATGAGATTACATGATTTACACAGTAAAACAATTGACGTTCGTATTCCAAACAGAAAACCACAAAAAAAACCCAACAAACAAACAAAAAAACAACATAAACGCTACTTATATAAATCATAAGTGGCCTTTTCTTCATCTGGGAAGGAGCAGGGAGAGGAGGAGGACAGAGGTGACTTGGAGGCTGGGCTGGCGGGAGAGATCAGACAAACAAATGAGATGGAAACTTGAAACTTGAGACGGATCAAATCGGGAAAAGGGTGGATCGCCTGGATGTGGTGCGAGTGGAGGGGGGGGGGGCTCTCGCCTTTGCCAAGTGCAAGTGCTGTGGCAGTGGCCCAGGGGGCCCAGAGGGTGTTGGCATGGAGGTTGTGAGAACAGAATAATAGGGTTAGTGCACTGGAAATTGAGGACAGAGCTGGTGGTGTATTAATAAAAAGGGCCAGAGGTGGCAGAGAATTGGTTGGATGCTACTGAGGGTAGTGTACTCTGGAGAGACGGGAAAACCACATGGAAAAAAAATTCAGGGGTGTTTGGGGGACGTCAGTCTGCCAGAGGTAACGGAGGATCAAGGCAATCGATTGACGGGGCCAGTAACCGAGGAAGAAGTGTGTGTTATTGTAGGAGAGACGGGAATGGGAGATGTCTGGGAAGTTTACAGACGGGTTTGCTGTGCAGGGCCTTTAGCTGGACTCTAGAGAGAGAACAAGGTGCAGATGCTTGAGATTCTGAAATTATCACACTGATTCGTAGAGAAGTTTTGGCAGATTGTGCCTCGTCACTCAGTGTCCTTATTAAATGCAGATCATAAACTGCTTACTTCAGTTCTTGCAGGCAGACGAGGAAACATTGTTCCTGGTGTTGGATCAGGAATATAATATAATAGAAATGTAATAGAAAGCTCTTTGGAGAAAAAATAGCAGATGTTTATTGTAGCTTTGGATGCGGAGGGAGCGTTTGGTAGGGTCTCCTGGTCTCATATATATATATATATATATGTATATATGTGTATATATGTGTATATATATATATATATGTGTGTGTGTGTGTGTGTGTGTGTGTGTGTGTATATATATATATATATATATATGTATATACACACATGTAACATCTGCTTCTTGCATGTTACATTGAATACATTAGTTGAGATTTAAATGGTCACTATGTCTAACAGCAAAATCTTTTAATATAGAATATAATTTTGTCAGTAGTTTTACCTTTATTTAATAGTTGTAAGGTTTACATATTTGTGTTATTTTCATTATTTTATTCTGTTATTTTATATTTAATATTTAATACTTGGCTACATAGTATCCATGGTAACGATGCAGCTATAAAGCCCGTTACCGGGGGAACAAGTCAGACCAGGTGAGTGTGTGACTGTTAAATGGAAACCTGTAAATAATAATGTACAGCTGACCTGAGATAGACTTTATTACTAATTATAATTATATTGACATTCAGAGTGATTATCTATGTGAACTGATTCATCTGTATCAATAATCTGTAATATAGTGAGTCTTTGATCCTGGTCGAGGTTCAACTGTCGGCCCTGTGATTTGTTATTTAACGGTTATTAAGCTTCGTCACAGAAATCATTTATTAGTTTTGTAAGTTTCCTTTGATTGTGATTTTATTTATGTTAAATAGTTTTACAGACCCCGACGTGCTTGTAAGCAATAAACAGACATGATTGAATCGACATCGGAGCGTCTTCGTTGGAGTCAACTGATGTTACTAACTGTCAGCCATTAGTCCACCATCATCATCATCATCATCATCACAACACAACGCAGAGACTGTAGGCTGTCACTACTATCAGCCATATAAACTGTGAGGCTAATATAGTCCCTCGTTACACACACACACACTCAGACATATATGTATATACACACTCACTAATCATCATTAGTGATCAGGTTGTGTCATCGCTGACAGCTGTAGATTCGCACAGCGATTTTCACATCTAAAAATGCAGCACACTGCATTGTGGGATTGCTAGCAGGAAGTAGTGCACATGCCATGGACTCTACTTTTTTTGTGTTTCTGTGAATTTTTGAGGGAAGAAGGTTGGCAGGCAGGAGTAAAAAAAAAAAAAGTTTATTAACAAAAATATTAGCATTTTAGCATTTTACCTTCTCAGCTAACTGGAACATACCACCTGCTCAGGTAAGTGTGGGGGTGAGCTACACAGATACTCTGACAATCACAATCTACTATAAGCAAACAAACAGTTTAATTTACTACAGAACTGTTCAACCCGTCTTCTCACATCTCTCCCAGCTGGAGGACATAACGATGCAAACCTGCTTCCACTCTTCCTGATTGAGCAGCTGATCAACCCCCAACATCACAGACTGGGTTTACACTTCTACCAGTGAATAAACCAGTAAACACTAAAACCTAATCAACTGAAAATAATAATGATTTAACGTATAAAACAATGAGAACGTTGGGTAACAGAGCCTGGTGGAGAGGAAGAGGAGCAGCGTCTTCACAGAAATATATAGCAGATAAACGTCCACGAGATAAACAGACTGAGTTCAGACACAAATAAAATGGCGGACAGTAAATATAGCGAGCTATAAAGTAAACAGGGAGTGATTTTGGACAGTTTTAGTTTAGTTCTTTCTATAGTTTACTGAGGGCAGTAGATCATGCATCAGGTTATGAGGACAGTGCATTTTAAAAATGTCCTGACTATGAATTTTAAATTTCAAACAGAATATTAAATATTTAAAATATATATACAGCATGCGAACAATGTGTCCAATAAAGCTGACACGTCTGTCGGGCATTAAAACCGTTTTTATGTCACCAGAACTTTTTCACTTTCCTTCAATAATGTCAAATAAATCCCAGAAGAGACGTAAAGGCGTGTACTCAAGGTAGAGTTTCACATTTTCCCCCCAAACTCTTCCACACATTTTCTAAATAATTTGGACTGAATGTCACGGGTGACACTCAGCGGAGGATTTGCCTGTAGGGGTCGAGCTTTTCCTGGTGACATTTCGCACCATGTGTGTGTGTGACGACTCGTCTCCTTCAAGCGTGTGTGTGTTTATGTAAGAAAGAAGGACAGACAGAAGGAGCACGTCAGGTTGTCGGTTCGGTGAAAATCAGGATGCGTTCACGGCTATCGTCCCGCAAGGTCACTGCCATCGCCTGCTCCATCTGTCATTACGGTCACACACACACACACACACACACACGTGCACGTTTATTCGATCCATCACTCTCGCCATCAGTGTCTGTTTCCTTCTCAAATATCACACAACACAAGATTTAGTGGACACACACACACACACACACACAGACTCTGCTGCCACTGTATGTTCATCTGTCTTCGTCAAAGCAGACCTCCAGCCGACAGTTGACATCTGACTGCTAGTGAAGAAGAGAGAAGGGAAATCTCTCTTCCACTGACACAAATGTTGTTCATGTGTGTTTGTTTAACGGTGATGAATGCAGCGTCTTTCCTTCAATAGCAACATACCAACCCCGTCTCCTAGAAATGACATCATATACAACTAAACTGTTTTCCCAATTACGAATTAACGTAATCACTGCCTGGATTATGTTCACAGGTTTTTGAATGAGTGAAGCTACATTTATATATATATATATATATATATATATATATTGCTCTGGAGTCAGAGGGACGTACAGGATGCAGGACTCTGACAGCACAGACCCAGGTTCGCATCCCCAGTGCCGCGTCTGGTTAGATTGACCCCCGAGATTCCACCGGGCGCGTGTGCGCCGCGTTCCGGCTCCGATGCGGTTTTGCTGTCTTGCGGTCTTCACTGCTGGGAAGCCTTCCGCCGTTTAAAGTCAGTTGCACTCCTACTACAGTAATTACAGCAGCCTAGTCAAAGCTGATAAAGTGCCTTAATGCTACCGTAATTACTGCAGTAGCAGGGCAACTAAACTGCCCAACTTTGTGAACTTGCTCAGCTTTTGTTGATTTGGTCATTTTCCTTGATTTTCATGCTTCTTCTATGGTTAAGTAGGCTACGTAGTTAAATGGTTTCTTTATTCGTCTGTTTTAATTGTGTTTATTGTTGATATACGACCAGGAGTCTGCACAGGGTGTTTTATTTTGAAAATTGACCGGATGCTCAATGCTGTTTCTGTGTCTGACTTCCTGCCCAGCTCGATCTGCTCTGTGCTGCTTGACGCGGCTTCCATAAAAAATAGATGAGGCGTCTATCTTTAGCGCAGCGGAACGGAGAGCCGCTTCTGAGACGTTTCTGAAACACGCCGCGGCGTGCCCGGTGGAATCAGATACATTGACTAGAGTGGCAGCGATCAGCTCCAGCAGCTGCGTCGGAGCCAGAACGCGGTGTACATGTAAAAAAACGTAGCTCCATTTGTACTTAAGTTGTTTGAGAAATGTGTAAAGTAGTACAAAGTTAAGAGGTTGTGATATGTGGCACAACAAGCTAGTGAAGCTGTTAATGGAACCGTGTTTCCTCACATGTGCAGCAGCATCTGCTGTAGAAGTAATCTCACTGCTGAGGGTCAAGTCAGTTTTATTTATATGGCGTCAAATCACAACAGGACACTTCTCACATAGAGCAGGTCTCTTTAATTAATGAGCAGCACTTGGTGACAGCAGCAAGGAAAAACTCCCCTTAAACAGGAAATAACCTCAACTGGGCTCTAGGTGGGCGCCATCTGCTATGACTGGTTAGGTTGGGGGGGGGGGGGGGGTGAGACACAGAGACACAGAGAAGCTTTACTATCTTATCACTATTTTTACTTTTTGGAGCCGTTTCTAACCAGCCGCTGTCGTCAAGGATGAATAACATGTCACCCGGTGCAGCGGTGCGACTCACTGACGTGTTTTTAATAGTTTTTGGACAACAGCAGAGGAATAAGATATATCAGGCTGTAGATACACACAAACAATACTGTTGGTTTGGATCCAAAGATGAGATTTGTTGAAGAAGAAAATATAGAAAAATGTAGAAAATCAGCAGACAAATCCTTTAAACCTTTATTAACAATTGGCAACCCCAAAAATTATACTTATTAATGGATTATAAATCCAGACTGGCCCCAGTCTGGCTCTGTGTCCCTCCACCAGTCCACCAGTTGCCCTCAGGCTTTTCAGAGTGGGAAGACGGACAGATAAGAGAGGTTGCAATGTAATTCAGAGCTGCAGCCACTCTGACAGACTGATTATTCATGTTTTTGTCATAAGTTTATTTTGCTCGTCTTATTTTACTCGTGTTCATGTGACTTCTGGGACGGTTTGTGTTTGTGTCTTTGTTCCTCACCTGCCCTGCATCGGTCTCGTTAGCTCTGTCCCGCTCTCCTGCGTCTTCCCCAGCCAATCAGCTCCCAGCCTGCCTTTGTGTTTTGCCACCTGTTCCTTGTTGTTTTCATTAGCTCAGTTTGCATTTAAATCCTGGTTTTTTAGTTCAGTTTTGTTTGCTCCTTTGTTCTGTTTGTTTAGTTTTGTTCTGATCAGCCAGCTTTGTTTTTCTGCCTGCATGAGCCCTAAAAATAACGACATTATTCTTCATCCTTGCTCTGCCTGCGGTCTCCTGCCTTCAGGTTCACCTGCTATGCTCCACGCTAACATTATTAACAGTTATAAACCTTTTATAAAGCGTGCCTTATCAGGAAATCGGGACCATTTTTATTATCACAGCTTTATTATGAAGCCAGGAACAGAGATAAATACCAGTCTGACATGGCTGCGGTGATACAGCTGCAAGCAAATAAGCAGGTCAGCTACACACACACATGCATAGAGAGAGGAGGCATATGCAGTATTTTCATTTATATAGGTGTGCAGTTTGTATATGAGGAGAAAGAAAAAAGCACATTTATTAAAATGAAGACCGTGTTACTGTGTGTGTGTGTTGTTAGATGTAAACGTGTATAAATGACAGAGAGAGCATCGTTCAGTGGCTGTGTATATGTACTAGTATATATGTGAAGTGATGCCTTTGAGCTGTGTCCTCATGCATCTGTGTGTGAACATGTTTATGTATGGTTATGTATGTGTGAAGTGTGTGTGTGTGTGTCCCTTTTATGTCACGTACAGCTGTGGTAATATGAGTGTTTATATTACAGCTATTAATCATGCTGAGCAGTCGAGGGTTTTTTTTTTGTCATCTCTCTCTCTCATCTCTTCATTTCTCTCTTTTCCCTGACAGTCCGGCTCCGGCTTTAAAACACACTTTTACTATCAGCCCCTGTGTGTGTGTGTGTGTGTGTGTGTGTGTGTGTGTGTGAGTGTGTGTGTGTGTGTGTGTGAGTACCATATATAGACATGTCAGTCAACCAACCAAAGACCAGTTAATTGTCATCCGAACAATGGGATACAATTAAAATCAAATTAAGAATTAGAATTAGGAAAACAATAGGCGTAAATGACTAATTGATAAATGATTTAAATGAGTTAATGAACGATGGAGAGTAGAAGAGAAGAGAAGAAGTCTTAAAGAGGAATTAGATTTAACTGAGAACCGCAGAAACAACTCACTGCCATTTTTCTTTTCCAGACCAATAACATGTGTTCCTGTTGCGGTAACAGCTCCCTCCTGTGGCCGTAGTAATTATGACGGGAGCAGAGATGGATGTCTGGTGACGTCAGTTTTAATGGTCTCTACCCACCAGTTTAAAAGAGGAGGGACTGGGATGATTTTTACCAGAACAACAACACCAGCAGGCTGAAGTGGACAAAACACAGTAAAAGATCAACATTTAATCAGGAGTTTAGCTCGTGCTAAGCTAACTGTCTGCTACTCGTCTAATTATCAATGAGAAAGAAAATAAGAGTATTTCTTGAGGTTTCTGGGGGTTTTACTGGACTGTGAAGATGCAGACAGGATGGTATGACATGCAACAAAGCAAACTCTTTACTCTCAAAATGGAAATTGGTTAGGATGCATTATAATGAGATTTGTGTCCCATTTTTGTTTTGTTGCACACACATTAAGGCAAAGTGGTGAGAGAGTTTTGATTTATTAAGCAGTTACTTGCTGGTTTATCGTCAGTGTTTCAGGGTGTGTTTTTATCTGTGGAGAGAGGCTGGCTAACACATTTTAGTTAACATTACCTCTGCTCAAGTTTATGTGTATGTGTGAGAGACTGAGAGAATTAGAATAAAACACTTTCTGCAGGTTTTGGGGCCGAGCTACAGCTGAAAGTTCAGGCTTGTGCACAACTCTAATGGAAAGTTGTCTCACAGCAGAGGAAGAGGCGTGGATATAGTGGCTAATTTGCTTGCAATACAGTATTACTCCTGTCATCTGTGTGTTTTATAGCTGTGTGTCAGTCGCACTAATCTCCTCTGAAAATGAATGCAAATCCAACCAAAATGGAAAAAAATCCTTTTCTAAAAGCTACTTTGCCGCTTTAACTAAATTGGGGTGAATTTCAAGTGGAAAATCTGAAATGCTGCATTATTCTGGGTGAGCAAAGGACAGCGTCAACATGAGGATAATGTCAGAGTCTCCTAATTGAGATTAAGGTTTAACTCTGACATGTGACTAATACAGAACAGGTCTGTGGAGAGAGAGAGTCATTTAAACCTTGTTAAAAGCTGTCACATCTTCAGAGTATTTAGCAGGTTTACAGGATGTATCACAGCAAATATCAGAGCTACTTAACAGGAAATTAACATTTTGTCATGAAAGAAATTGTTTGGTGTTTGATTTAATGGATTATTGTAGTAATGGTCTGTCTGATGGTCCAAACTGAAACATCTATTAGATAGTTTTACCTTGGTCTCCAGAGGATGACTCCTACTGACTTTGGTGACTTTTCCTCTAACACCATTACCAGGTTGATACTTCTGGTTCACAGTAAAATGTCTTAACAGCTACTGAATGGTCTGCCATGATGAATCAGGGCAGTGGTGGCCTAAAGGTTAATCTGAGACCAGGAGGTTGGAGGTTTGATCCTCGGACTGGCAAGATAAATTCATAAAAACATTGCAAACAAAGTGTTGAAGGCAGCTGAAACCAGGGATTTGTCTTACAGGCAGCATTTTTACTTACAGTGCTGCTTGTAAGTTTGTGAAGCCTTTTAGAATTTGCTCTCTTTCTACATGAATATGATCTAAAACGTCCTAAAACTAGATAAATTAAACCCAATTAAACAAATAAGACAAAAAAATAAACTTTTTCATTTATTTATTGAGGAAAATGATCCAATCTTATTTATGGGAGGCAAAAGCATGTGAACTCTTGCTTTCAGTCACTGGTGACTCTTTATTAGCTCTGCACATCTGCTTGGAGGAGTTTTAGCCCGTTTGTCCGTACAGAACAGTCTCCGCTCAGGAATGTCGGTGGGCTTCTTTGCATGAACTGCTCGCTTCAGGTTCTTCCACAGTATTTCTACAGGATTAAGGTTCATGACCAAACTCCTGCAAAATAATGACATTCAGCCTCAGCTGTTCTTTGTGTTTTGTGCTAATTAGTAAATACTATTTAAGTGGCGCAAGAGAAGAAGTCATTTAATCACCAACATCATCAGGATTCATCCTCTTGAACGTCTGGACAAAATTTCTCCAGTAGATATTTCATAAGTATATAATATAAGGTTTACATACAGCACTGTACAAAAGTTGTAGGCACTTTGGATGTTTAGATTTTTACCCGTAAAGCAACACCATCAGGGAGGCGTCTGATCAGTCTCAAATGTATTCTGCAGCAACATCCAGCCAGAGTCATAAAGATCGATCTTCAGCAACAAGAAGAACAAGAAGGAGTCCTGCAACAGATGGTCTCTGATCTCGACATCATGGAGTCAGTCTGGGATTAACATGAAGAGACAGAAGCAGCTGAGACGCTGAAATCCACAGAAGACGCAGGAACAACCGACCTGCTGAGTACCTGAAACACTGAGGAGAACTGCTGCTGTTCTAAAGGCAAAGCTGCTCACAGCAGATATTGATTACATTCAGGTTTCTGCTGTTTACTCAACTTTGTATCAAGTTAACTGATGAATAAAAACTATGGCATTTTTTAAAAGATCCCCACTTTTAGTGTCTAAAACTTTTGAACACTACTGTGTGTGTGTGTATATATATATATATCACATAAGTCTGTGGGGTTCATCCACTGGGGAACATGAATGTCAAAAATTGTGCAAAATTTCATGGCAATCCATGCAACAGTTTGACGTTGCTACCCACTGACCCATAGCAACAAAAAACCCACAAAAAATACAAATATATATTGACATTGGATGTTTACTGTGAACATTTCCCACAGATACAGAGCAAACTGAGCACCAGGAAGCTGTCATTGCTTCGATCTAAGTTAAAAAAAAAAGGAAAAAAAAAAAACCCTTCGTTTTCGACTCTGTAATGTGGAAATGTTTTGACATGTAAAGGCAGAATACAGCCTGACAGAGACAGGTATAAAACTGCAGACACTCAAAAAGAAAAAAAACACCTAATCTACATCCTCTTTATTAAAAGAAAAAAAACAGCAGAAATAGAAATGGCCTCTTATCATGTAACCCTGCCTGTGGCTCACGTCCCCCCCCCCCCCCCCCCCACCCCGCGCCTCTGCATGAATTGGGGGGAAACTGTGCAAATCATCCCGAATTCTGTTTGAAGCGTGACGTCAGCGGGAGGTTTTGACACCAGGAAACATCAGATACACAGCAGGAGTAAAGGAATGAAAAATATTTGGGAGATGTGCAGAGATGAGATGGAGGAAAAAAATGAAGAAAATAAGAGCAAAACTGAGCAAATCAAATGTGTGAGCATGTAGATCAGGATCTCTTACAGACGTATAAGGAACAGATGCTTAAATTAGAATGAAATGAAAACCTGAAGACCAGAATCTCCAGGTTTGAGATGTGTAGGTTTGTTTAATGACGGCAATATATAATAATATACTGATGAATGTGACGATGGAAAAACAAACAAAACAGGTTTCTGGGTTGTCGTTTAGTTTTTTGCCCTCAGCTGAGACTTGCAGGCAGTTTTGTTTTCCAATAAGCTCTATCACTGAAAGTATCAGTGATTTCCGTTGTGTTGTTGCTCTCCTGCTGGTCATACAACTTCTTATCGACTGATACTAATATCATCAGCTGCTTGTTCATCTTGTTTGTTTTCAGTATGTCAAATGAGCAAATGAGTTGATTTCAAGCATCATTTCAAGCACCTTTGGTGATCCTCTGACTTTCTCCTTTAGCGTGCTCCATAAGATTTGATGTTTTTGTTTGTCTGGTGCCAATTATTGGATGGATTGTCATGAAATTTTGTGCAGACAGGATGAACTGTTATAACTTTAATGATCCTCTGACTTTTCTTGTGGCACAACAAGCAGGTAAAAGTTTTCACTTCATCTGTGAAAAAGCTCAATGGAGCAGCACAAAGTCTGGTACAGACATTCACGGTTCCCAGATGACAAATTCTTATAACTTTGATGATTCTCAGACATTTCCTGTCGTGCTATCATGAGGTCGACATTTGTGGTTTTGATTGAAATATCTCAATAATTGTTGGTTGGATTCCCATGAAATTTGCTACAGACATTCATGTTCCCCTCAGGATGATTTATAATTACTTTGATCCTCTGACTTTTCATGTAGCGCCTCCATCTGGTGAACCTTTTATTTGTCCAATACTTTGGTTCATGACCAAATACCTGCAGAACTAATGACATTCCCATCAGCCTCAGCTGTACTTTCTGTAGTGCTTATTAACTACTATTAGCATGCTAACATGCTAAACTAAGATGGTGAACATGGTAAACAATATACCTGCTAACCATCAGTATGTTAGCATCAGGGTTGGGTACCGTTCACATTTGAACCGATACCAGTACCTGGAATTCGGTACCGCTAGCTGGGCTACCCAACAGTACATTTTTTCAGTACTTTACTCTCTGAAATAATAAAGTAATATGTAGTAACAAAGTCGTACTACTTTGTTATTACAGAGAGTAAACATATGGTCTCATCTACATGTTTATGTAGGATTAGCATGCTAGGCTAACAGTCTGTCAGCTGTGTGACTTTATATCCATGCTGTGATGTCTTTCAAATATTATTACTATTATTATTATTATTATTATTATTATAATTATTATTATTATTATACAGTCTATGGGCTACACATATCTCACAGCATGGCTATGCTAACAATGCTAGTCATGCTAACTAGCTGCTATCCACCATGCAGGCTTGATGCTCCTGTCGGTGTCAGACTGTGTGAAACACTTCTGTTGGTAAATGTGTATTTTTAAAACTTATTTTGGGGCTGCGCTCACTCTCAGTCCCGCAACGTACCGAAAATTGGCACCGATTGATCTAACGTGATATGTTGTCCAACTGTGTCGTAAATCAGAAGTGTTTTATAGTTGTTCTGAACAGCTTCACACAGAGGTGGAGTGAAACGCCGACTGCTACAGAGAGGAGGGGGAGATAACGGCGCATATTTTTCATTCGCTCCTGGAAGGCAGTCATAGTGCTACACTCCTGTTCTTCACATGAAAAGTGACACAAATAGTTTGTGTCACATGAATGAAAAAGGAGCCCTGACTCCTCTCTCACCTCTGCACAGCTGAACAATCACCGCATGAAGTGGCTGTGAATGTCGGCTTCCCCTTATCCGCTGTTGGAAAGGTGCAGGAGGGAGGGGGGGGGGGGGGTTCAATGGGCTTTTCCATCGTCTTATAAGCATGTCTGAAGGAGTGTTCAGCCACCTTTTTAAGGAGCTTTCAGACGGTGAGTGGTTGCCGCCTCTGCTGCTGCCATCAGTGATAATGATTCAACTTCTTCAACTTCCCACTGGGGCTTGACCACTGGACCACAGCAGCCACAGCGAGGGAATACTGGAGCTAATTTTACTCATATCTGAGTTTCCTGAATGAGTCACCTCAGACAGATCAATGAAGAGAAACAGTCTTGGAGCAACATCAGATTCAAAGGTTGATTATTAACAATACCAGTTAGCTTAACTTGCTATATTAATCATGTCATATTGGTAACCATTTCCTCTATTTTAAGCCACAAACTGCTCTATTTATTATACAACCTTTGACTGGTACTGTGTTGGTGTGGTACAGGTTGTGAGTAGGATCAGAGGTAGTCTGGAGCCGTGTGGTGGAGCAGTTTTCTTCTTCTTTAGTAAGGTGCATTGGAGCTCTGATCAAGCTCCTTTGGGGTTTTTTTTTGTATCTCTCCATCATATTTTTTTGTTGATTCTGTGTATATCAACTTGTATCTTTTGCATACTGTGTGTGTGAGTGAGATTTTTTTACTTTTCAAACATGTAGCCTTCAGCCACAACCAACGCTGACTCAGGTGACATCACCTGAGGCAGTTTACCAGATTTGATACAGCTCCATCCGGAGATACAAAAGGCTTTATACAGAGAAACACCTGGAGTTCCCCTTTAAGCTCTTTCAAACCTAGAAAAGAAGGCAGGGATTTGTTCAGCTATAAAAACCATCATCAGCTTGAATATGGGGATAAAAAAAATGAGGCAAAACAAAAAGACAGTTAATGAAAAAGAAAACAAAGCAGAAGACAGATGTATTTTGTCTTGTTTTCAACCAGTCCTCCAAATTAAACTCCTCATACGTGGTTTGATCATGTGACTCCAGAACAACACATATGAGTGTTTTCTAATCCGGCGTCTCTATCAGCAGTAATCAGCAGGATGACATCATCTGTGGTTCAGGTCTGGTTAGATTTAGGGAAAGATCATAGTTTGGGTTAAAATGATAATTTTGTTCAGATTAGAGAAACGTGTGGTGTGGGTTAAAGTTTCTGCTTCTTTCATCGTCATGGCTACAATAATAACCACGGGGTTAAGATTAGGGGACGATCGTAGTTACGCTCTTTAAAAAAACTGTCCCACTGTTGGATTAATGTCTCCATCCACCAGCCAGCCTCCTCCTCCGAGGGAGGAAATCTGTCCACATATATATGACCTGCACCACTACTGCGGCCGCTAGATGGCAGCTGTCGCGCAAACTAACTAAAGGTCATTTTTGGGCGACTGACTTTATGACCTGTTGTTTTGTTTTTTCTTGAGAGGACAGTCTCCTTGTTTTATAGTAAGAGTGGAGACATTACGCTGTCTGTCTGTCTGTGTCGTGTGAAGACAGACAGACTGACCCCCGGCATAAACATAATAACTGCAAACTGAGCGTCCTTAAAGGTGCGATATACGACATATGGCTATGTAAAGATATAGTGGAGTAACGGCGTCCTGAGCAGAGAATGAAGTCACACTCTCTCTCTGCAGTAACAGAATCTTTACTGAACTTTATTGAGTTAACGTATTTGTTTTGCTCTGAGATGCTGTTGCTAGTGTGACATCTAGTGGAGCTGAATGTCGTATATTGCACCTTTTTTTTTAAGTGAGTATGATTATGAAAAAAAAAGCATATTGGAGCACATGATTGAATAGCTAATATGTTTGCCAAACACATTCCTGCATTATTCAAGAGGCAAAATCCTGAACTGGGCATGCTCACACACACACACACACACACACTCACACACACACACACACACACACACACAGAGTACACTCTCAGACATACAAGCTGTTTTCACCCTCTGCTTATTTATTAATCCAAGTACAGCACAGACGTGACACACACACACACACACACACACACTAAATTGTTTATTACTTGTCTACTGAAATATACCACAAACACACACATATACACACACACACACACTAAAATTTACAATCTGTAGGCATGTATAAAATGTATTCGGAGAGACACACATACTTACCATATGTCTGGAAATACACATAAAACTGTCTTCAAAACTGCTGTTGCTTGGAGGAACACACACACACACACACACACACACACACACCACATTTTCACCCTCTGCTTATTTATTAATCCAAGTGCACCGCAGATGTGATCACACAGGAAAAAATACGCACAAACGCACACACACACACACACACACACACACACAAACAAAATAGTTTATTACACGGTCATGTGATTATTGAAACATGTCACAAACACACACAGAAATGTACAATCTGCATGCATGAATAAAATGTATTCAGATATAGACATTAACTCACCAGTATGTCTACAAATACACATAAACAGTCTTCAAAAACTGCTGTTGCTTGGAGGAATATTACACACACACACACACACACACACACACACACTTTAACACACACACACTATACAGTGTAAATATAAGAACAACACACAAACAGCTTCATTCAAAGTGCATGATGTTTACCCCAGTTTCTCAGTACTTGCACACACCTAAAGGCAAATATTCTTCATACACACATACACATACTGTCAGGAATGATTGCTGATTTTTCATGTTTTCAGGATAAAATACATACAAACAGACTCCTCCACTTGCACATGTTCATAAACACATCTTCAAAGAAACATATGCACGGCTCAAATTGATCTTAATTAATTGATTTAAGATTCCCTCCAGACATGCTTGGAGACATATGAAATACTCTGCTTCGACTAACAATTTGAGTCTGATATGTTATTTTCCTTAAAAAGAATTTCCAGAGTAAAATCCAGAATTTATGAATATGCAAATGTTTCCACATCACACTTGGCTCCAAACTAGTTGTGATGTCATACTGGTAGCTACTACAGCACCAGTCAAAAGTTTGGACACACCTTCTCATTCAATGGTTTTTCTTTATTTTTACAATTTTCTACATTGTAGAACAATACTGAAGACATCAAAACTATAAAATAACACATATGAAATCATGTGGTAAACAAATAAGCAATACTAGGGATGTGCAGTATTTGTATTTGTATCTGTATTTGTTGAGGCAGCAAAATTATTTGTATTTGTATTAGAATAATACACTATTTGTGCTTTGCTGAATAATGTATTTGTATTTGGGTACACCCCTACTGCATAGGTTGTTTTATTTTGAAATTTAACCAGATGCTCTACGCTGTTTCTGCGTCTGACTTTCTGAGACATCGTGCATATTTAACTTGAGGGGAGTCATGTGGAACAACGAGGTGTGAATAACCAATCTCAGCTCACGCCATAAAACTGTAGTGTATTTTATGTTAAAACAGAAAAGCGAGATCAAAATTAGTTATATGTGTAATTGAATGATTGATTGTTTGTGTAGTTTTACAGCATTTTGTTGGTTGGCGGCTGTATAAGCGGAATAAGTTGTATGATTGTAATGGATGACACAGCGAACCACCCGGCACAGAGCAGGTTTGCCTCCACAGAATCCGGTACAATACTTACATAAATAAAGTCCTTCAGCCCTCCAGTCAAACGTGTTTTTTTTTCTTCTTGTTCCTTCACTGTGATTTTTGAGCTTCTTTGTGCAGAATGACGTATGTGCAGAGTTTGTTTTCACATTCATCTGCTGAGGGAGAAAAGTTTCTTTGTGCTTTAAAGCACGTACACACACACACTCATTTAAGGCTTTTTCTTTATTTTTACTATTTTCTATATTGTACAACACTACTGAACACTGAACTACTGAGTATCTTTCATATATTTTAGATTCCTGAGAGTAGCCACTGTTTGCCTCGATGACAGCTTTGCACACTATTGTCAATATGAGGTCGTCACCTGGACTGGTTTTCAGTGAACAGGTGTGTCTTGTCAAAAGGTAACTGGTGGAATTTCTTGCCTTCTTAACACATTTGAGACCATCAGTTGTGTTGTGCAGAGGAAATGTCAGTGTACAGTAGGGGTGTGCCCGAGTACAAATACATTATTCGGCAAAGCATAAATAGTGGGGTTTTTTTTTTAACGAATATTTGTTTCATACTAATATTTCAAAAATTATTTGTTTTCAGGAAGAAAAATAAACCATGTCAAATACCAGAGTGCAGGTCGGTTACATCACTATCTCAGTGTCTCTCCTCTGCTCCGCTGTGACGTCTATCAGCAGGTCTCAGTGAGGGGAGTCACATCCACCTGCTACATGACGCACATTTCCTAATTTGGACATCACTCCCAGAGTTGGGGGTGTTCCCCAGAGATAAAGCTGAACTACTGACACACGCTTCATGAGCACTTATTGTAACACTTTAATTTTCTAAAATTAAAAGCGTAATAAAAACAAAAACAGGATTTTTAATCCACTTTTATTCAAATACAAATACAAATACAAATAATTTTGCTGCCTCAACAAATACAGATACAAATACAAATACTGGGCCCTCTGCACATCCCTACTATGCAGACTCCCGATCGTATATACCAACAATAAACACAATTAAAACAGACAAATAAAGAAACCATTTACCTACGTAGCCTACTTAACTGTAGTAGAATCACAAAAATTTGCAGTTTAGTTGCGCTGCTACTGCAGTAATTATGGTAGCCTAAAGGCGCTCATTCGGCTTTGACTAGGCTGCCGTAATTACTGTATTACTGAATTTAAAGGGCGGATAGCTCGACCGCAGTCAAAGCGCTCCTGGTGGGGTAGGACGCCATGTCGGCTGTTAGACTCACCCAAAATATCAGACTCATTTATAATTAAATTTGCATGGTTGCTCTCACTGAGAAGCAATTCATCCTGTTATCCGTTGCTGGTGGTGGTCACACAAATAACTTTAGCTCCAAACTCTTTAGCTGAGGCTCACTGCTGCTGTCATTACTGGCTGCAGTTTAATACCAGTGCAGTCATTTAAGGCCCAAATGCACTAAAAGCGTCTGACGTGCACATTTTGAAGTACATCTGTTGTTTTAAATGGCCAAACATGCACCAAAAGCATTATGAGGTGCGTCAAACTGCCTGGACGCCCAAACTCTGACCTTGTTTCGATTTTGGAGCATCAAATGAGGACCCAGTGGCCAAAGCGGGAGAGAGAGAGAGAGAGAGGGACAGCATGGCGGTGGTCGAGCGAAGAGAGCGAGTGGTAGTGAGAACAAAGCCGGTGAAAGAGAGAAATAAAACATTATATTCTGATTATTTCACAGCAGTCACGTTTTACAGCACAAATAAATAAACTGTCAAACAGTCATCAGATGATTTACTGTGGAAACAGATGCGGTTTATTTTTCCTCCTCTTCTGCATTTCTCCTTTTCATTCATTCATTCATTCACTGCATCCAACTAATGCAGCAGTAAATACAAAGATCAAAAGAACAAATCTGTGTTGGCATTTCAATTCTGATGCCTGCAGAGCATCAAATGACGCTTCAGAACTGCAAACAGCAACGTCACAGCCGTCCGGTTAACTGTCTGGTTACTAAGAGAAAATCAACACCTTCCAACCAACTGACCACGATATAAAAAATGTATTACTGTATTGGTCCAAATAAAACCCTGATTATAAGACAGACCCCCTTTTTCCAACACCTGTTTTTGGGAAAACACTTTCTGAAGATAGATCACAGTATAGTCACACACTCACACACACACTGTCCTGTCACGCTCATCATCTGTGACAGTAGTAACTGACAGCTTGACAGATTCAGGCCGCGGCTCGTTTCTGCTGTAAAGACGTCAGAAGACGCTTTGGTCTCGTTTTCACTCGTCATGAATTTTATTACACAAACCTTCAGAAACTCCTGCAGGTTAAACTGAGCTGACCAAACACTTTTACACCGTAAACACACGGGCAGAAACTCGCTAGTAGGGATGTGCAGAGATCCCAGTATTTGTATTTGTATTTGTATTTGTTGAGGCAACAAAATTATTTGTATTAGTATTTGTATTCGAATAAAAGTGGAAAGAGGCTTAAAAATCCTGTTTTTATCACTCCAACTCTGGGAGTGATGTCCAAATTAGGAAATGTGCGTCATGTAGCAGGTGGATGTGACTCCCCTCACTGAGACCTGCTGATAGACGTCACAGCGGAGCAGAGGAGAGACACTGAGATAGTGATGTAACCGACCTGCACGCTGGTATTTGACATGTTTTATTTTTCTTCCTGAAAACAAATAATTTTTGAAATATTTGTACGAAACAAATATTCGTAAAAAACAACAACAAAAAAAAACACTATTTGTGCTTTGCTGAATAATGTATTTGTATTCAGGCACACCCCTACTCGCTAGCATAGCAACATTAATGCTACAAACAACCCAGAATGCAACACTCTCTGTAGGAGTTCAAAAAGAAGATCTGATGTGAACGTGTAAATGTTTCGTCCTCAAATATAAGACGACCTCCACGTTTTCAAACGGTAAAAACCAAACGCCTCACAGTGACTTACACACTCATAAACATCCAGCTCACTCCTGTAAACACTTGTTGGAGTATCATACAAACACACCGTCTGTTCCCGCTGTGCCTCCTTTGAGACCTCCGCCTCTCAGTTACCGCCTTACTGCTCATTTTATGTAACATCTTCCTCCTCTTCCTCCTCCTCACTGTTTGCTTTTTCCCAGGACTTTCCCCCCTTTTTTTTTCATGTCGGCCTCCATAATCCATCTTTTCCACAGCGGCACAAATCAGATATTTATTATCTGTGGACCTAAAAGGATCTGCCTACAAGCTCTGACAACACAGAGTGAGGGGGTGTGGGGGGGGGGCTAAATTAGATTTTGGCAGGTATTATCCGTTTCCGAGACATATGGATGTCCAAGGACATCGCCGGCAGGGTAAACAATGGCACACACGAGGCAGCTGGATAAATAAAACAAACACAACAAATAACCAGTGGAGATGATTGTGGACACAGTGAGAAATGAGCTCTGAGATGGGCGGATGGTTGGGGGGGGGGTGTAGGGTTGTTGGGTTTGTTAATGATGGAGGTGCATTAGGAGACACTGAGCAACGCTGTTTAATAATGGACCGGGATTCATCGTGAGGTTTAAACTGGGTTTAATTAACCTTTGAACCCTCAGGCTTGGTTTTCAATCCCTTTTATTTACAGGCTTTTAGCAGAGTCACCACATGTCATAAATATTTTTATTTGTAAAAATAAGTTGGGCTAGAAAAGCCGTCAATTTGATGTGAGTTGTTACAAACATCTCCAACTCTTTTAGAGACATGGAGACATTATTCAACCGCAGCAGCAGCAGCAACTGTACATAAGTTCAAACTTCACCTCGTTATAATGTTAAAGTTGAGCGAGTGCAGATTTACAGAGATGAGTCGTTACTAAGACTAACTGACCCGACACTTCACATTTCACAGACAAAAAAAATCATGTTGAATCACTAAACTTAATTCTTGTAACGTTAAATGACAATAACAACTGTTAGCTTAGCATAACAGGATATTTCCCTCTCACTACTAATTACTGATAACACACACATATTTCTGCAGGTATCCAAATATAAATAAAACCAAATACATTCACAAAGCTACGGAAGTTTATTTTATCTTTTGGCTTCTTAAACTGTTATTTTTGGAAGTTATGTTACTCATGATGCTGCACTTCCTGTTTACATGCTGTACATGCGGCGCTACAGATGTGTCCTAACAACCCATTTACACATGACTGAAGTGTTTACTGGTTAAGACATTTCTTAAGTTTTAATGGTGCAACCTGAGTCACTAAATCACTAGTCTGACACCAGCTAATATATGTTATTTATTCATTTATTTTCTTTTATTTGCACACACAGAAGACTGCACAAAATCCAAAAAGAGGCCAGAGGCCTCTACAGCAGACCTCCTCTCAGCTTAAAGAGAAAAGCAAACAAATGATCTACTTAAGAACTTGTTTGGAAAACTGCATGTAAAAGGCTTCCAGTATCATTACTCCTGTTTCAATCAGCAGTGCATTAACACACAGTGGTGTGTTTAGAGAAGCCAATTTACCAGTTAACAAAGCAAACTGGAATTTATTTAATAAGCATGTAAATAAATGAGTAGACGTAGCTTTGAAATGGATACGGTCATTTCACTGTTGCAACCCACTTCCAGAATTGTAGCGATTTTTCATCTACAAGTCAAAGCTCTTCTGTTAATTGTGTGTTTTTTTAAGCCCCCCTGCCGGGCATGAAACGACGTCTATTGACCTGAACCGAGCCTCACAACAAACACAATCCATAGTTTTTGTTTTGGTTTTGTTTTCCTGTCTGAGCAAAAAAAAACAATTTCCATTTATCTTCATTTCCTGTTGAAAATAACGGTTAACAGGCTCAAAAAAGACATTAGCACATTCTTTCAACTGTTTGATATGTTGCATTTGTTTCACACAAAATATCCAAAAACAGCCTCCAGACATCAAGTCTCTGCATCAAAGAGAAGATTAAATTAGCAGAAAAAAGGCAGAAAAACTCAATTTTAGCAATTCAGCTGCTCTCTGCTCGGGTCAAATGAGCTTTAAAATAATACACATTTAATACCAATAATTACCTCCAGCAGGTGTAAACCTGGAGGGGATCATGCGTTTGGTTGAGTGTGTGTCCATGCATGTGTGTGTGTGCGTGTGTGTGTGCATGCACACTACTGGACCCATCAGCTTAATATCTTTTGTGCATATTTATGACTGTATTCTCAAGGACCTCTGGTGCTTACGGTGATTCACAATATTCATAATATGTTATATTTCATAAATAAGACAATTGGATGCTCTGTTCTGTACCAGCACGGACCGCTGACTCCTGTTAACCAGCCGGTAGGATCAGATGATCACGCCTCGTTGCCATGTTAGATCAATCAGCGCCAAATTTCAGTACCTTGAGAGCAAAATTCTAATAAATATTGATTCCTTATGAGCCTTATACTTTCATCAGCAGTCCTCACCATTCTATGATACGCGTTACGACACAGCAAAAGGCTACAAACAAGCCTCACCTGGTCTGTTACAGGCCACGTTTTGGCCTTTGTTGTGGCTCAAAAACTGACATCTGTAGAAAAGTTTGGTCTCATCTTGAACGGAAACATCTGCAGATGAATTTCATCTGCAGATGCATCATCAAGCAGTGATGATGCTGAGTGGATACAGCTGAAAGCTGATTTGACTTAATTGACTTAACTTTGACCATTTATGTTTCTCATAAAGACTAATCTGGTGGCTTATTTATATATTGTTCTGTCATTCCTGCAGTGTATTTTTGTCTGAAAAGTGATTTTAGTATACAAATACAAAAAATGACAGAATAATGGCTCACTCAAGTCTGTGATTGACAAAATAATACTCTTCAGATATAGATTTTGATGAGGATGAATGAGTTTGCAAAATATATATATATATATTTGTAGCAGGTAAACAGTGATCACCAAATATTTATTCTGTTTGTATGAAGATAAATTAGCCATTTATATAAAGAATTTCAGAACCAGGCTGTTGGATGATGGAAGGAGGGGAAAGAAAAGAAGCAGAGAAACGTGTGAATGAGACCGAAACAAAGACAGAGACAAATGAGAGAGCTGAATACGTTTGAGCGAAGCAGACTGCTGATGAGACAGAAACATTGACAGAGTTGGACAGAAACCACAGAACAAATGTGATGCGTGAAAGAGAACGACAGCAGAAAGCTGGAAGAAAGTGAATGACATTCAGAGAGAGAGAGAGAGAGAGAGAGAGAGACCTGCAGGAAGCCAGCTGGCCGTCCTCCTGCAGACGTGACTGTGGTGTGAATGATCTGCACCAAACCAAACCTGCTTCTCTTGTCGTCTGGTGGTGGAGAGCTTTCCTGTCCGTCAGTAAACACAGTGGACTGTCAGTGACGCTCTACCTGTCTCTGTCGTCTCTGAGGGACACATGAACCCTCACATTCACTTTCACCACATGTCTGCTCTCCTCAGCTTCAAATTCTGGCATCTCGGCCGGTAAACTTTTGTTTCCGCAGTTTTTAAAATTTAGCATGATATATATGAAGACGACATCTACATTAAGCAGCTGAATTCTAAAATGCAGTTTAGTTTTCAAGCAAGAACTAACTGTTCACATTAAAACACCAAAACAGGTAATTATTTGTATTTGTATTCAAATAAAAGTGGAAAGAGGTTTAAAAATCCTGTTTTTGTTTTTATTACGCTTTTAATTTGAGAAAATTAAAGTGTTACAATAAGTGTTCATGAAGTGTGTGTCAGTAACTAACTCTGGGAGTGATGTGCAAATTAGGAAATGTGCGTCATGTAGCAGGTGGATGTGACTCCCCTCACTGAGACCTGCTGATAGACGTCACAGCGGAGCAGAGGAGAGACACTGAGATAGTGATGTAACCGACCTGCACTCTGGTATTTAACATGTTTTATTTTTCTTCCTGAAAACAAATAATTTTTGAAATATTTGTATGAAACAAATATTCATAAAAAAAAAACTATTTGTGCTTTGCAGAATAATGTATTTGTATTCAGACACACCCCTACTGGGCATGTGCAGAGGACAGACACAGTCAGCCACAGAAAACCAGCGAAGAAGAAACGGTATACTGCAGCAGCTTCCTGACATTTAGTTTATTGTAGCAGATTTCAACAGTTTGAGCAGAGAGAGGTGGTAGATAGATACGTTTAGCTCTAAACAAGCTGTCAGAGTAGACAATAAAGAGAACAACACTCGCACGAAGCCGTCAGCCATTGTTGTTATTGTCGTTCTTCCAATGAAACACTGCGCTACCGCCACCATCTGTTCTGTCAGCAGTATGACAGCGCTTCTACAAAGCGCTGTTTTCCCCGAACACACTACAACGCCAAGCCGGTGTTTTCACAAACAAAACGAACAAAACAGAGAGAAGAAGAAGCGTTTATGAATTTAGCCGACTTAAAGTGCAGCTACATAAAATCTGATGTCGGGTTGTTTTAATGTGTGTTGTGCATGTCTGGAAAGAAATGAAGTGCAAATTAAAGTGTTTACTGTTTCAGTTAAAAACACCTTATTTATCTTATAAATAAGACGTACACGAACAATCTGACATCAACACGAGGAGGAACTAGAGGTAAACAAAGCGTTCACAGCAGGCTGAAGCCCTGACTTTTGACTCGCAGGCAGCATTTTTACACAGTTTCACCTTAAGTTTTGTTTAACATCAGAACAGTGTAAAAATAACAGAAAATTACAAAAATCATGTTATGTCACCTTTAAGAGAAAATTATGTAGACAACACAAAACTGATGTGTTGAACTGTTGTTTTTATACATTTTATATTTTCATATTATTACACCAGCTGGTGTTGATGTCTTCCTGTGTGCAGCACAGAGACTGAGAACGCTTTAATATATATCTGTATTAGTCTTGATTTGGATGCTTTTTTGATTAAAACGTCATCACAGACATGATGTGAGGAAACGATGTGTCATGACTCCTCAACACTGACTTCTCCCATTTTCAGGACTTTTACACAAACACAGTAACTGCTAATGTGAGTGTAGACACAGATCAGCACAGACAGCCACACACATCCACACTGAGGCTGAAGCACTAAACGCTTTCACAGTTCGTGGACTCGTGGTCGTCAAGTGCGGCAGGATCGAGTGTGTGGCTTTCAGACGCCGCTGGCGGTTTGGGGGGGGGGGCGGCGGCCTCAGGGAGGGAGCGGGAGGAGCCGAGCTGCAAGAAGAAAAGTGGAGGAAAATAAAGCAAAATGGAGGAATTCCTGCGGGCCGAGTCACACATCGCAGGGCCTGGCTGAGACGGAACTTAGAAATTCCACTTTACTAAGACATCTACTTTCATTTGGATCCCATCAATGTCTTTTTCAATACCCATTACCATCATTGACACGAGGGAGAAGAGCGGAGAACCGAGAGATCAATGTTCTGATTAGAGAGAAGGAAAGAGTCTTTAAAATGTGTCCTGGAGTGCTGAAGCCTTTGAATTCTTATAAGTCCCAGAAGAAGCAGACAGTAAATATACTAAATAATAGAGTCAGCAGGCTGTTTACAAGAGAGTTAAGATGATTTAGTCGACTGAATTCTTTTACTTTTGTATTTCTGAACATAAGAGGCAAGTGTTTGTGGTCCTTTTTAGTCTCTAAATAGTCAAATTGTGTTATTTGCTAAGGGACCACATAGAGGTAAAATGGAAAAAATATCATGTTTGGCCTCGTGTAATACAGTGTGTAGGGTTTTCCTGTTCAGACGCACAAAAATATGGAATGTAGAATGGAAATAACTACAAATATCACAATATTTAGCATTTAAAAGCTGCATATAAAACATTTAATTCAACGGAAGAAATGGTTGTAAGCTGATATATGCGTAACTATAACTCCTCCCCGTCAGTGTTTGCTGCTGTATAAAAAGATAATAAATCACAATACAGTAAAACACAGTTGTAATAATATAAAATATGTCTTCATAGGAGAAGGTAGAATAACTACTGAACATTAATAGACTTAAATTGTCCTTATACCTGCTTATAACTACACGATTGTGTGTTTTAAACCATTTTTACATGTTTGTATTCAGATTAAAAATGATAAAAGTTTGACTTATAGAAAAGTGTCACCAAAATATTTGCTGAAGCTGATTTATCACCTGAGACGTCTGAGAAAAGCAGGTGAACATCTGTTTTATCACCGAGAGAAACATAACTTAAAAAATGCATCATAAAGTTTATTAATATTAATATTATTATTTTGTTGAGCTGACAACCTCAGAATATAGACAGTCTGATCTATTCAGTGTGTAATGTGTTGGTCGTGTCTTGTAGTGATGAACCTACAGAGAATTATCAGTGACTCTGCAGCTCCTCTCGGCTTTACGGAGCTTTATAGTGAGTTTCAGCTCATTGTTTATCTGTCCGGCTGCAACTTTACTGTTCTGGTTCACTCTCAGCGTCTCATAGCGTCGTTTACTGCAGATTTTCTTGCGGTATGGACATTTTGGTAACACTTCATTTTACAGGTCCGCAAATTTCATGGTAATTAGGTGCTAATTAGCAAGTAACTTCTTTGAAATTACTCCGAAATTACCTCAAAATTTGTCTCAACTTTCATGGTAAGTAGATATAATAAGCAAGTAAGTTATTTGAATTTTTGTTGAAATTACCCCAAAATTACCCCAGCATTTACCTTAAATTTCATGGTAAATAAGTGAGTTGTTGCAGCCTAATTTCCAAGTAATTTCTGCCAAACTTCTGTGGATCATACCAGCTTAACTTCCAGCCAGTACAGTTAATTTAACCAGATAAGTCCCCTTTTCTGCAAGGGAGAAGAAAGTGTCTTCTCTTCAATGAATATTTCTAGTTCAGCAGCAGAAAAACACTTTATTTGTACTCCCTTTCTTTCCAGACATTCAACATGCATCAAAACAGCCTGACATCAGATTTTATTTAGTAGCGTTTTATGCAAATTGGATGAATTGTGACTCATTTACATCTGTAGTCTTCGTAAACACTGAACCAAAAATGAAAAATTGCAGTGACACAAAATTTCGGTGTCTCTGACTGTAATTTGCGACATGCTCAGTAAATCGAGAAATGATGCATTTAACTTTCCCACTTCATGATGTACAGAGACTGTGCGCCACACATAAATTGTGTCTTTTATAAAGCTTAAACATTATTTCTCTGAATAGGAAAAGACAGGAGTATTATGATGTTGAAAAGGTGGAGCTCAATGCTGCAATTTAAATCTCTCCGCCATCAGAAACCCGTTCAGGCTCTGGAGATATGTTTATGCAAGCTCTGAAAACCAGCAAGAAGAATAGTGTTCCACCTACCAGCTTTCAGCGTGATGACACACTCGCTCTGTGGAGCGCCATCGATTGTCTCGCTATATATTTAAGCCCTGTCAGATCAATAAGGGAGACTCAGAGAGGCTCGCTTTTTATGGTGCAGACATGTGGTTGGTGTGTATTGAAGCATGTCACATGAACACACACACACACACACACACATGCTTATACATAAAAAGCAGTCAGGTTTGTATTCATACAGTAATGTGTGTAAATTACATGTTACACGCACACATATGTGATACAGCAGATGGTGTTTTGTTCATGCTGCAGTAAAGTGGGCTGATGTGAAATTTTACACACAGACGCAGATTATAGATTTACTAAACCTTAATGTATCTTCTTTTTATTTAGAGGAGCTTCCAGTGGTGGAAAGTAACTAAATACATTTACTCAAATACTGTACTTTTGAGGTATTTGTACTTTACTTGAGTATTTCCATGTGATGCTACTTTCTACATTTCAGAGGGAAATATTGTACTTTCTACTCCACTACATTTATTTGACAGCTTTAGTTACTTTTCAGATGCAGATTTGACACAATGGATAATATAACAAGCTTTTAAAATACAACACATTGTTAAAGATGAAACCAGTGGTTTCCAACCTTTTTGTCTTTTGACGTCTTACAAAAAGCAGTGTGTAGTCGGGGTCACATTTCACATGTCTATGAGTTGTTAACAGCTCCACCAAATAGTGATTTTTCCCTCTAAACTTCTCACATGCTTTCATTTCAATAAATATTCAAATGATCCAATATTTCAGCAAAAATCAAAGATTAGAGAAAAAGTCCAAAAACTGAAAACAGATTTGTGTATCAGAACTTTGTTTTTTCTTCTTTCCTCTCCCATTAATCATCTCACCACCCCTCAGATTTATCTGCTGACCCTTTGGAGGGGCCCGACCCCTAGGTTGGGAACCACCGGACTAAACTAGCTAACTGTATATAAAGTAGTGTAAACTAGCTCCACCTCCAGCAGCTACAACAGTAACATGCTGCTCTAACACTGATGCTTCACTATTAATAATCTAATGATGTCATATATAATAATATATCAGTCAGAGGGACCAAACCACTACTTTTACTGCAATACTTTAACTACATCAAGCTCATAATACTTATGTACTTTTACTGCAATACTTTAACTACATCAAGCTCATAATACTTATGTACTTTTACTGCAATACTTTAACTACATCAAGCTCATAATACTTATGTACTTTTACTGCAATACTTTAACTACATCAAGCTCATAATACTTATGTACTTTTACTGTAGTAGGATTTTCCATGCATGACTTTTACTTGTAGTAGAGTATTTTTACATTGCTGTATTGGTACTTTTACTGCACTAATGGATCTGAGTAGTTCTTCCACCACTGGGAGCTTCTCCATGTAGCCTTTTTTCCTCATTATTTTTGCTTTATCTTTCTTAATCTCACGCTGAAATACACACTTACACACATGAACATACATGCACAAACCTTAATCGTTTTCTTGTGACCTGAGCAGATTCAGGCGTGCTGCATGTTGATTTGCCCCCCTGGGACATTATCAGTGATGGTGATGGGGATGGAGGAGCGCAACGCAATCAAAGAGGCAATATAAAAGCCCCAACACACCGAGAATCCAATTCTTATTCTAATGTTGTAATAACATGAGATGAGAGGACGCTCATCAGCCGATCATTTTGTCAGCACCGTCTCCAGAGACACACACACACACACACATGGATCCTCACACCACTGCACAACTACACAGATACACAATGTTTGACACATCTCATTGGCAGCTTATTTATTTATAGATTCTAATTGAATGAAACTAAATGATGATTCAGGATGAAGTGTAGGTTTGTTCATATCTTTTCCCTGGAGTCTGTTTTCTGTATAGCTGTTATTATTATTACAGGGGACGTATTCTGCACATTTCCAGCCTCTATATTTATATTCTGGGGCTCTGCTGGAATATCTTTGCATGATTTACAGGTAAAAACTCCTTATTTATCTTCTACTGGTCCTTTCTGCAGCCCCTCAGTTCAGCCTCTGTCTGAAACAGGCTGTTTTAGCTCCTGTCTCTTTAAGGCCCTGCCTCCTGATGAGCCCACTCTGTTCTGATTGGTCAGCTTCAGGAAGCTTCCTCCGGCTCCGGAGACTACGTAAACAAACTATAGTAGCAGGATTTCACTTCTTTTTCTCCTTCTTTACTCCAAATGTCAACTTCTCAAATCCATCCGTACATGTTGGAGCTGAATCACATCTGAAATATGAGAGTGGACAACACATGGAAACACCTTAGCAACCACCTTAGCAACCAGGGCTACAGAACCGACAGCCATTCATGGGCATGCGTCAGCTCGTCGGCAAGACAGAAAAAAACTGTCACAAAGTGTTTGAGCAGGTTGAAGCCCTGACTTTTGACTTGCAGGCAGCATTTCTACATATGTTAACCTGAAGTTTTGGAACTTTGACCACGTTTAACATTCGACATCAGAGCAGAATATAAATAACAGAAAACCACAAAAAGCAGAATATATCTCCTTTAATCTGAAAAAGTAACTAGTAGCTACAGATGTAAGATAATTATAGTGCAGTAAAAAGTACAATATATCTTCTCATGATCAAATGGCCAGTGAATGTGCAAAGATAACATTTAAGTCAATCAGAGACAGCTCCCAGGGACGTTAAAAAGAAGGCTAATCAGTAATGTGACATTTTGGTTTTCTATGTAAGGTGATTAAAGGCCTTTTTATTTTGAAAAAAGTGGAAGATGCTGAGTCAGTATTATTTCTAAGCAAGGTGCAAGTGCAACTTTGAGACACCATTGTTTGGAAGATGAGTCATACTTGGATTATCACCAAAGCGTCAAGGTCACTAATGAACTCAGCAAAAATGAAAGAGTAGTTTTGAATATGGTTAAAATCGAGGTAGAGGAGAGTTTACAAGAGAGGAGAGTCTAGAAAATAAGCTCCACAGTAGGTGGAGTTATGGCAAAGTATATAAAATGGTGTTTTATGATTTTGCAGCAGGTTCTTTGTGCCGGGATCAAGGCCTCAGTTTGTGTTGTATTGCTTTTTATGCAGAGTAAACCCTATTCACATTGAATTCTACCAGCTTCAAGTGGATTCTTTGAGTCTTTCTCTCATAAGTTTTGAGTTTAATGCTTCTAAGTTCTGGGTAACCTGAAGATTTATTGGCCCATCTGAAGATCTCCCGCAACAATTTCTCTTAGATGTTGAAGTTGTGGAATAGAAGTATACAAAGCTCAAAAACATAAGTACGGTACTCAGGTAAATGTACTTACTTTCCACTGTGAATGAATTTGCATATATGTGCCATTTATGAAATGCTCCTTAAACAAGCAGACAGTGAGGGACAGACAGCTGTCTTCTTCCCACCTGGCTTTATGATTGTTGCCATAGAGACAGCGCTAAAGTAAACAATCTCATAGCGATGTTGTGACAAGGGATAAGGTCGCCTGGGCGCTGCCTGAATAACAGAGCGGTTCAACTCTTTTCCTTCAGACTTCAGACTGCGATCTCATTGGTCGATCAGGTTTGTATTTGTCAATAAATCTTTTTTCATAAGACGTCCATATCTCCTGGAGTTTCTGAAATGACGAACTCAAGATTTCTATAATATTCACCACTGTAATTCTCACCAGTGGACAGTAGGGGTGTGCCCAAATACAAATACGTTATTCGGCAAAGCACAAATAGTGGGTTTTTAACAAATATTTGTTTCATACAAATATTTTAAAAATTATTTGTTTTCAGGAAGAAAACAAACATGTTAAATATCAGTGTACAGGTTGGTTACATCACTATCTCAGTGTCTCTCCTCTGCTCCGCTGTGACGTCTATCAGCAGGTCTCAGTGAGGGGAGTCACATCCACCTGCTACATGACGCACATTTCCTAATTTGGACATCACTCCCGGAGTTGGGGGTGTTCCCCAGAGATAAAGCTGAGCTACTGACACAAGCAAAGTGCTCCTAAGGGACTCTCCATAACCTGTTGTTCCTCTTCTCCTTTCCACAAAGTTAGGTTGTAAAAAATAGGCAATAAATGAAAAGTGCAAAGCAATAATCACCTTTGAAGTTCTTCCCTACATGTTACAGGCTGTGCTGTCTGTGTGTTATGGGTGTATAAATAGGTAGAGGTCTGTCTGCAATGAAGCAATGAGTAAAGTTTTATCTCAGTAGTCAGCGCAGTCGTCTATGATCTGGGAGACTCAGTTAGAGACCCGGTGTGGGGACCTCCTTCATAAGGTAGTTTATTCATGAACACTTATTGTAACACTTTAACTTTGTAAAATTAAAAGTGTAATAAAACAAAAACAGGATTTTTAGGCCTCTTTCCACTTTTATTCAAATACAGATACAAATAATTTTGCTGCCTCAACAAATACAGATACAAATACAAATACTGGGCTCTTTGCACATCCCTAGTGGAGAGTTAAATATATCATGATCAGCATTGAAATATTTTCTCAGATTTTGTTTCTACAAGAATAAAGCAGTGTGTGTGATATTTTCTCTTATTGATTTCTTTTTTTCTGTAAAAAAATAATTCTAACAACTATAAAAAAAAACTCTCTAATACTAAAATCTTCATTCAGAAGGCCTCCTTTCATTTCCTGAGAAGGTTAATGTCACCTGCTTCCATGTTTAACATCCGACATTAACAGTATAAAAATAACAGAAAATCACAATAAGCACGATATGTCCTCTTAGAACTGTAGATCTGCTACAGATCTGTGTGTGACTTGTTTGCTGTTCTGCACCAGTAGAAACTGTTCAGAACATCCTGCAGCTACAGATACTTGATGTTGAGTCACCAGTCGAACAGCGTTGTGAATTAGCAGACAGAGAAATGAAATGGCAGGTTGAGGAGGCGAGAGAGAGGCAGACGGAGAGAGATGAGCTGTGACCTACTAACATCACAAAAACAACCTCGGACAGGAGTGCTGACTAGTTTAAATAATGATGTAAGTGTGGACATTTTTAAACAGCAGAGTTTTGTAAAAATGACTTTAGATGAAAGCGTTTCATGGATACGGATGAAACCGAGATATGATGACGTAAGTACTGGTGCTGCTGTGCTGGTACATCTTCATGAGTGTTGTTTTGTTTTATATGCTAAAAAATAAAATGTTTCACTTAAAAAACAAAAAATGGCAAAAGAGTGCTGTAGTGGAGCCCAGATGTCTGAGAATATGGAAAGTAAACTTAAGGAACACACATCATTTTTTCAGAAACACTGAATGACAGATTGTACTGAGTTAGAGAAGCTAGTGGAACAGAGGCTAGACAGGAAGTGATGTCACGACTTTGGGTCTCTACTTCATGACACGGTCCTTTCAGGCGATCTTCAGATCTCTGGAGCATCTTTACCAAGCGATAACCCCCGGGGCTGTAAAATGAAGCCAAAAACTGCAGTTCCTTGAACGACCACTTGAGGCTCCAAAAGCGAGTCAATCCCCATAGACCTCCATGTTAAAATGTCCAACTTTACAGCAGAAATAAACATGTTTACAGTCTGGTACAAACAACGGTTTTGGTCTCTGTAGCTAATTTCCTCTTTCATGACAACTGTACAGGGGTGAATTTTTTTATAACTCACCCATTTAAATTTTATTAAGCCGTAAAGTTATGCATAATGAAGGACATGGCTGCTTTGAGTGACAGGTCCGCCAGCCGCTAGGTGGCTTGTTTCAGCCATTCGGCCCGCCTCTTTGCCCATTTTTGATTGGCTGGGAGTTAGACAGCGTCACGCACTGCCAAGATGGCGACGGCCGGAGCGGCTCACTTTGAGCTTCAAAACCGCTCTTCAGAAACCAACGAGTGACGTCACGGTAACTACGTCCATATTTTCATACAGTCTATGATCTTCACCCACACCTCGCAGGTCCTCTCTTCTTCCTCACTTGTGCGTCTTCCTGTAGAAGAACACAGCAGAGACGCGTTGATGAGCGCCACGAATGAGCACACAGACAAATGGCGAGCGATGGCGAATGTAGCGGCGAATCTGCAGAGAGGTGCTGCAGGTCTTCAGATGGACGTGAATGTTCTAACTTGATGCCAGACGGGCGGCGTTGGGTATGTCGGGTATGTTTGGACATATTTACTGGTATCTTATCAACAATGTGGTATTAATGTTTTACAATTGTGTCATGTGAGCTTTTGCTGCATGAGTTATGTGTTTAGTTTAGATTTTACCATTTTGCCAACTTTTACACTTTTTCTACTTATATTTTATTAAAATTAGTACTTTTGGTCAAGATTTTTCTTTATATATCAGTGTGTTTACATGCATTTAAGTAACCAGGTTACAGTCGACGTTCTCCAGGATTTCTCTAAATGTCATTTAAACAAGAAACCTGGCCTCAGTAATCTGGGATTAGAGACAGATGATTTCCTTGCCATGTAAACAAGTAACCGTGTTTCTAATCAGCTACACATGTACATGACGAAAGACTTAACACAGGGAAAGTAACCTCGAAGTGGCTGCATGAAAGAAAATTTTAAAATAATTCTGTTCCAAGTCTGACTGAAACTCACCTCTAAAGTCTAAATAAGATAAGAACATATGTATAACACATTTATACACAGAGACCTTTCAGTGTGTTTCACATAATGCATTAAAAAAAGGAGAAAAAAAAACAGCATAAAAACAATAAAATGCAAACTAAAAGAATCGAAACCATTTAAAGGGAATTAAAAAGTTAAGATTTAAAGAGGAAATATTTTGCACATTCCCATATTTTTATTCTGGGGTTTTACTGGAATATCTTTGCATGATTTACATTTCCCACTGGTCTTTAGTCGGCGGCGCCACCTTCTCCCAATTTCTTTTTTACCTGCTATTAATAGTATTTTAACCAAGTATCTGTTGCTTCCTTATATCCAGGTAACTGATGCAACAACACAATGACACCAACTAATAGTTTCATCATGTTGTCTTATGTTTACTTATTGCTAATATGTGTTGTTCCTCTAAATAAACGAATGAAATATTTCTCTTTTCCAGTTTATTCTACATAGATAACGATTGACAGAGATTTAAAGGTTAATTAAACACTGAGTTTACTCTCCGGAGTCGGTAGGTGATGTCCCTCAATACTTTGTGTGTTTGCAGCGTCACAGTTTGTGTGCAACTCAGAAATTATTCAGCAAAATGTGGACGTCTTCGATTTACAGAACGAACACACACACACACACACACACACATCCAAACGCCGCCTCAAGGCAGAAAATTCACAGACTCTGCATTGATTATCATTTAATTAAACACGCGTTATCTTGCACAGTATTTACATAGAAACACACACACACATATACACACACACACACACAGAAGGGTTAAACAGCTTTGGGGAAAGGTCAGATTTAATTACATCCAATACTTATCCCTCTCTGAGCCCTGAAACAATTACAAGTTAATGGAGGAAGTCACAGAGAGCAGCTTTCTGAACATCTGCTGAATAATAACGTGTCCGGTGTATACAGATTATATACACATTGTGTGTGTGTGTGTGTGTGTGTGTGTGTGTGTGTGTGTGTTACGTACATATGCCCTCCTTTTATGGCTTGTCGCTAATAGCCAAGTCATTTCACCAGAGCCAAGCCTCCCTTTATTCTTTCCTACTAATCACTCGCAATTGCTCAATTAAGCCCAATCACTTTCACAGACCAACACCCTCGGCGTAATGAGCCCGTCATAAGAATCCACTCACTCTCAATCAGAACCTCATGCTGGGATATTTCTATGTGTGTAATTACATCGACGTACCGAGCATGACAACTCGGTGCTTCTTCTCTCTGAATGTGGGAAAGAAAAAAACACAAAGTTTTTTATTTTTTATTTTTTTTTGGAATTCAAGTAAAGCGCCCGAACGAAGCGCCCGAGGCAAGGTCAGACTGAATATGAAGCTTTTTTTTTTTTTAAAGTTTCCAGGTTTTTATCTCTGAACTCTGAAGAGAATCTGATTAATTGTGATTCAGACCGTGAACGCAACTACAGTATTTTTGTTGTGTAACTCCTCAGAGCTTTTCTCACAGAGTATTTCATTTTCTCTTTGTTGTTTCTTCTCCTCGTATTATCATCTTTCATAAATGCCCTTAATTCTTAACCCTGAAGTATGGAGGCGTCTGTGAACAGAATACATACAAATAAAGCAAAAGTAAAAACATTAAAGGGTAACTTGACACTAAATCCACTTTTTTGAGTTAGTAAATTTCATGTATTACACCATCAAGTGATCATTGTCCCTTTTTATAGTGCTCATTATGACAGAAGAAGAAGAAAATCCAGTAATTTGTCCACTTGACTCCCCAAAAAATCTACGACGTTCTCTTGGACTCACGAGGTGAAATTCTGCCTCGATGCTTTTAATTTGTAGGGGAAGCGAGTTCCAGGTTAAAACGAGATGTCAAGTTGTTCTTCTAAGGAAATACACACAAAATTATAAATCACATAGAAAAGTTGAAACACAAACATGAATTAAAATGCAACAAATGTTAAAACACATGCAAAATCCTAACTATGTTGAACTCTTCATATTCAGAGAGAGATTTGAATTGTATTAGTTGGATTTAACAGAACATTTACAGAACTATCTGTAATTTAAAGTCTCTGACTGATAAAAGTTGCCATCAACCACCTAATGTTTACTCTGTAAACAGGTTAAATGGTGCAAAATTGCAATAAATTGTGCAAAAATCCAATTAATAAAATAAAAAGCTCTTCTTTAAAACATTACTGGGAGCATTTCCTGTCTTTTTGTAGTATTTCTCCCTTTTTTGTATGTTTTTTCTGTTTTTTACATGTAAAAACTAAAATAAAACACAAGACATCAAAAATGTTTAGCGCATAAATACACAGGTGCAGTAAGAAACCTGAGTTAATTAAAATAAGGTGCAATATAACTGTTTTTTTCAGTGAACTTGCTGCTCCTGTAATTTAAATCCCATCTGCAGATGTATTTTAAAGTGAATCTCTGAGGGTTTATTTTCACCTGAAGAGTGACTTGTTTTTTTATTATCTCAGTGTGAAATTTGACTTCTGTGTGAAAATGGAGGAAGTCAAAAATGTTTTTTGCTAATCTGACAGACTGACAGCAACATATCGGCCTGTTTGAACCAGTAAAACCATCCGGAGTGCAAAACGCCATGAAAGCAGCTTCTTTTTTCTCTGGTTTCTAAGTGGATTAATGGAGGTTTATTATTGATGGACATCAGAGATGATGGTACCAGTTATTTTAAAGGTCCTTTAATTTTACACATATTTCTGAGTAATTTGCAGGTATTTAACAGTTAATTTTTTAGGACATTTTACAGAGAAGGTGGTGCAATTCGGTACAAATTATTAGTAAAAACTTTAAAAAGTGTTAAGTTGGTTTAGTTGTTTTTTCTTTAATTGACATAAAAATACTTTTCAGTGTAGTTTTATGTATCAAAATAGCACATGAGGTTGTTTCTTAAAAACTATATAACAAACACATTACATATACGACCTTCCATAGAAATGTCCTCAGAATGAACAGTTACAGATCATTTTAAATGATTATTGAAAAAACCTTATATGCAAATATTAGGTTTAGCAGGCAAAACTACACACTGAAATCTAAGTAGCTTCTGTTGGTTGAAGAATTGTTTAAAGTCTAATTTATTTAGAAATTTTTGAAAAAGAACATTAAATTTGAAATCAAACAGCTGATCATGAGAAGGTTCTCACCAACTAAACCAACTTAACACAACATTTCTTATAATTTGTATCAAATATCCTAAAAATGAGTCGTTAAATACCTGAAAATTACTCAAAAACATTAGTATGAAATTATAGGGTCTTTAAAATTAAGCGTTACCGAGATAATGATATCAACAGGAAGTATAAACACTGAATGATATAAATATATGTTTCATGTCTGTGTGTGTATATCTATATATATAATAAAGCATCTCGGATGGTGATGAGACGTGTTCGGGGAAGGATGTAACTGCACCCTTTACCTCAAACTTCAGGTTCTCTGCATCAATATCTTCATTCTCTGCTCTCATCTGTGGCAGCTTTCATTCAGCTTCCCTCCCGTCATAGAAAAATCCATACGGTTCGTTGAAGGTTGCCATGCGTGAAAGTCTCTGTGACAAAAGCTGCATCTATAAGAGGCGGGAAAAAACCTCTCTTTCTGAAGAGCTCTTCTACAGTTTAAACTGTCTAGTTTTTCTTCTCTGATGCACCTCGAGCCTCTCCGCTGTCTCCCAGACATCTTCACTGATTTCTTTCCTCAATGTCCCGACTGAAACTCTGGGTCTCTGCAGGATTTTGCTCACTTTATTTATCTGGAACACAGTAGTATTTACCACTTACCACAAAGGGTTTTCTCTGCATCTCCTGGCAGATGCTTCCAGCTGTTGAGACATCCTGTTTCTCTCCTTTAGAGCAGTCAATGCCTTCACGCTTTTCAGGCAGCTTTAACAGCTTCAACCTTACACCCCCGCCCTGATTGTTGATAACGCCTTCAGCGTAAAGTTCATGTTCTGTGATAATAGTCCAGCGTTGAACTGAGGAGCTGAACAACAAAGAAGCTGATAGAGGTTACAGATGACTCGGCTGCATCACCAACAACAAGGTTCAGTGTTTGATTTGAACAAGGAACTGATAACGACTTTACTGTTTAGTTCCAGCGATCTGCTTTTTACTCTGCATGTTACTCCCGTTAGCTTAAACGCACAATATGTCATTTCAGCCGCTAGGCGTCTCAATCAAAACAATAACAAAAGACGGAGTGTGATGACGGTGTGAAGTAGCAAGGGATCATGGGAGTTGTTGTCTTCATTGTTAAATAACCAGCTTCACTGGGATAGGATTACTCCAGTGTTCATCGTTCAGGATGTTTTTACCCGCAGAGGTCTCCTCCTCTCCAGAACAAACGTACATGCAGATTAAAATCGTTAAAATACTAATTAAAGCTGTTTCACCTAAAAAAAATCAATATTTCTCCGACGATGTTCGGCGACCACCGGACTTCCTGGAGGGGCTGTTAGCCGAGCTGCTACTAACGTTTGTCCAGTTTATTTCTCTGATAACTTAAGATCCAGACGTCCAATGACTAAAATCCTTCTTCTGGCTAAAAGATATAGTTAAAAACCACCTAAATTTATCATGAAAATGTGTCTTAAAACTGAATAAAAGTCCATTTATAACAGTTTGTGTGGAACAACCACAACGCCGATGTATTATCTTGTATGTGTGTAAGTTACTCTTTGGTAGACACCATTGTAGCGGACAAACACAGCGCCACCGTATGCATCTGGTGCGTGTTTACTCTTTGGTAAATGAATGGTCTTTCCAAATGAAACGGTCCGTTACTTTGATTAAATTACAGATTTCTCTGGGTTTGAACATTGTTGGAAACATTTGGGATAATGTAAGTACACAACTCAACAACATATATAACATAGGTCTAGTTGTTTTTAGACATTTTAAAGTGGAATAATTACATATTATAGCTTTAAAACTGGTCCTCCACAGTTGGAAACTGTGTGTTTCTAGGAGCCCTAAGAATGACTCATATGAGACTTTTCCTGTTGTGTCAAGTGCATAAAAAAAACAACAAAGTTCTCATGAACGGAGCTTTTGAGGTCTCATAATTTACAGCTGGTATCACCGCTGATAGCTGCTCGTTGTGACTGAGGTCTGGGGTGCAGTCCATGATTACTGCATAATATTTAGCTTTCTTTACTCTCTACAATTGCATCAGTTGTACACTTTGCCAGGAGGGAAATTAGTTCATTTTGAATATGCTTGCTTAAATAAGTGTCACTTAGTTCTTTTGCCTGAATTCTTCTTAAATGTTCTCGCATGACTGAGTCAAACTGAGTCACCAGTTCTACTCGCCCAAAGACATTATCATCACCAGACTCAGACGACCTGTCTGAGCCGCAACAAAATGCAAGATGACGTTCTGCTACATGGTCCAAAAATTGTAATTAATCTTATTAAAATCTGATGTCATTTCAGCGTATTTGGGTTTGTTTTTTTTTTTTTGAAAGACTTCATTAATTAGAGAAAAGTAAAAAAAGAAAAAAAAAAATTAAAAACTTGTTAACTTCGGTTTAGGAGCAGAACCACACCTCTAATCATCTGCCAAGCCGACTAATACCGGGTCAACCCATCCTACCTTCATCCCATCATCCCTTCATCTACTCATCCCTCCCCTCATCCCTTCATGCCTTCCTATTCAATCCGGTGCGTACCTCTCACACGTCTCTCTAGTTGTTGTCTGGGGGGTCATTGATCAGCTTGGGTAGAAACCTGCCTGAGATGGAAACCAGTACATCCTCCCAGTCCGGCCTGACAGATGACATCTTCCTTCTCATGCATCCATCCTCAACATTCACTACCTGCTGAACTCCATTAAATCTTTAAACTGCATATTGTTGTGTTGTGGTTCATGCTAGTGATGAGCTGTTTTAAGGAGCCCTTTCTAGCTTTTAACTTTTACAGTGATAATGTCTTGCTATGATAAAAATACAGTTTTTCAATTATTTTGCCACAAAATGACATTGACAGCCTCATTTTTCAGATTACAAACTATTCAGTATTAACCTTCACATACACAGAGAGCTGTTGAAGACACACTGAACAGTTCACCTGTGAGCCGACAACGCGAGGCAGATCTCCAGGTGCTGAGCTCACCTACGGTGACCTCGGCTTGTTCCTCTGCTGGAGGAAGATTTCCCTGAGAGTAGGCAGGGGGAAGGAAGCGAGACGGAGAGAGAACAGGATTACCTTTTCCTCTCGCTGTCACGCTGTGGAGCTGAAGCTGTAAAGCTTTGGCCGTGTTTGTGCCCGGGGCCGCTGCTCTCACCGTCCTCAGAGCGCCTCGTCGTCCCCGCCTCGGTCACCTGAACGAATCAGAGCGGAGCTGCAACACATGACAGTAATCATCACCGTGACCTCCCCCTCCGTCCTCAGGAAGCAGTGTGGATACACGTCTTCTAGTTTGATCCTCTGAACGGACACAATCCACATACAAACCAGAACCTTTAAAGGAGAAATCTGACAGTTTTCATGTAATTCATTCATTCATGTAAGATCTTTATATCTCAGCAATAATCCATTCCCCATTTCTGTTCACATGTTGTTATTATTTTTCTTGTATATACTGGTTTCTGTCGTTACTTCCTGTGGATTCACGCTGTTCTCCTCAGTCAGCTGCAGGTCCTGCTGAGTAGAGATGAGACTATACGAGCACGTCAAGCGTGTTAAAATGTGATAAAAACACAAAACATTGGTGCAAATCTTTGTACAGGATCCCAAATACTGTTCTCTGTTGTCATAATGTTTATTTCAGTGTGTGTATATGTATTTTTTTTTTATCATGTACAGCACCCAGTCATGGAGCTGCTGTACTGATATTAGTGAGTTTTACAGTATGTGAGCTCCATCTTTGTTATTTTGTATTGAAAAAATCATTTTTTTCATACACATAGTGTATATTTCTATTAGGGATGTGCAGAGATCCGTATTTGTATTTGTATCTGTATTTGTTGAGGCAGCAAAATTATTTGTATTTGTGTTCGAATAAAAGCGGAAAGAGGCTTAAAAATCCTGTTGTTGTTAAATTATTATGACTACTGAGCTAAAACTTTACTCATCACCTCATTGCAGACAGACCTCTACATATTTATACACCCATAACACACAGACAGCACAGCGTGTAACATGTAGGGAGGAACTTCAAAGGTGATTCTTGCTTTGCACTTTTCATTTATTGCCTATTTTTTACAACCTAACTTTGTGGAAAGGAGAAGAGGAACAACAGGTTATGGAGAGTCCATTGGGAGCTCAGCTTTATCTCTGGGGAACACCCCCAACAAATAACTTTTAAAATATTCGTATGAAACAAATATTTGTATAAAACCCACTATTTGTGCTTTGCAGAATAATGTATTTGTATTCGGGCACACCCCTAATTTCTACACATGTTCATGTTCACATTTTAAATTTAATATTAATTCATAAAGTACAAAACAAGCTTTTCATTGTAATTGTAGCTATATATTCAGGTGTATTTTGTATTATTGTATTAATGGGAGACTGAATGTAGTAAACGTGGTTGCAGGTCCGTCGGCTGCTGAGGAGACGTGTGCGTGTAGAAACTCAGTCATGTGAAGCTGTTGTACTGATATTATTGTGTTTTACACACAGACCCCGACAGAGTAAATCCCCTCCGGCTGGCGAGACAGCGGTCGTCCTCGTCTCGTTCCTCTTCATCCACAAACACGACGAAGAGTTCGAAGCAAAATGAAGTGTCAGACCAGAACTGTGTGTGAAATACTTCCCAGACAGTGAAAACATGATGCTGTTATTAGTGTTTGGAGCCGTTTCTAAACAAACTAAATATATAATT
Organism: Thunnus thynnus; assembly: GCF_963924715.1. Taxonomy (NCBI): domain Eukaryota; kingdom Metazoa; phylum Chordata; class Actinopteri; order Scombriformes; family Scombridae; genus Thunnus; species Thunnus thynnus. The sequence continues at coordinate 1,629,292 of NC_089520.1, forward strand.
AAAGGGATTGTGAAGGTATTTTACCAAAGAAATGGAGTTATTATTATAACAAAGGTTCAGGAACAAGACCACGCCCCTCTCTTTCACTAATTCAATCATCCGTGCACACCTATATAAGCGTGTCTAACCCCTCTCCTCCCTCTCAATGGGCGTCACGGTGGCTCACAGGAAGAAGGTCCTGGGTTCGAACATTGGCCGTCCAGTTTGCATGTTCTCCTCGTGTTCGAGTGGGTTTCCGCCGGGTACTCCGGTTTCCTCCCGCCATCGAAGACATGCTCATCAGGGTTAATACTTCCACATAAGTGATTCTTCTCGTCCTATTCTAGGAACCACAGGGGGACGACGAAGCAGAAAGCTCATAGAGACACGTGTCCCCCACCCTCAGTCTCGACTCCCGGGTTCCTAGACGCTCCAGACTCTTTGTGACTCCATTTGGTCCCTGGTCGTTCCCAACGCCATCGACCCCCATCATCCCACCGTACACGACCCGGACCGACCTTCAGCTCCCCTTCATCCCGCTCCTCGATCCGCATCCAGCCCACCGTACAGTATCCTCATCCAATCCTGAACCCTCTCCACAATCCAAATAAATCTACTTTTATACCGTTCACATGGCGTGGTCTTTGTTGGTGAAAAAAGAAAAAAAAAATTGGAAAGAAGAAAAATAAATAAGATTAGAAATACAGAAAAAACAAATACTATGAGAAATAAGAATCAAATAGCTTGATTCATTTCATAATGTAACAAATCATGTGCAGGAATGAAAATGAACGACTTTAAATGAAAGAAAAAAAAAGTAGAAAATGACAAAATAATAGACAATTAAATCAAAAACAGGAGACTTTTCTGTTCCAGTCAGGACGAACTGTTCTCTGACTTTTCCTCTTTCCACATCATCAGGTTAACATGTTAATACCTTTGTTTTATGACCAAAAACCTGCAAAACGAAGGACATTTCCCATCAGGCCTCTAAACTGAACTAAACATGTCAAAATGTCCTTGAGCAACACACTGAACCCCCAAATTGCTCTCAGCGATCGGCTCATAGCCGGCTGTGAATGGATGAACGAGAGGCAAAATTGTAAAGCACTTTGGATTAAAGTGCTACTGCGTGTTTGTGTATGTGTGTGTGTGTGTGTGTGTGTGTATATATAGATGCAGTCCATTTATCATTTACAACTAACAATTTGCTGAAATAGCTGCAGATTGTCTTTCCATGACACTGCACACAGTAATAACCCCTAAGTCAACACGACACAGATTTTCATACGCTCCATGTAAACACTCAGACAGATTAAACAGATAAAGATGAAATGATTCCGTACGGCTGCGATGTGCTTTTTCCACATTAAAGATGGAAAGATTGTTGCTAAACTAGAAGCATATTACAAACATATTATAATGAATATAAAAGAAGAAACAGTTTTATTTATGAGAGAGTTTGATGACATTGTGAAGCAGCGTGGGATCATGGGAGTTGTTGTCTTCATTGTAGTTATGTTTTTATATTTATATATCTCTCAATGGTTCTAACACAACCCACAGCTTCTTCCCAGTCAACCTCTGTGTGAGTTCACAGAGTACAACGATGCATAAAAAACAGAAACAAAATGATTAGGCCTCTTTAGATTCAATAAAATTCTATAACACTTTATTTCAGTATATCAAATAATGGAAAAGTAAATTGATGGTGAATTTGAAAATATCCAAAGTAATGCCCCTCAGGTAAATTAAATCAAATGTCCTGAGGTTTCTGTCTTGAAATAGATCCCCTATAAGCTTAATACCTTTACTTTTCCAATACTCAAAAAAAGTTTTATTTCCAGGAATCGATGTGGTCAGGTGGAGGTCTTCATTTCATGCCTTCCTTCTATCATCGCCTGAGCTCCCTCCTTCTCTCTCTCCCTCCTCTCAACCTGAAGGGCCTTACTTACTTCAGAAGAACGGATCGATAAGGGGCACTTCAAAGTGGTCTTGGATCCGGGGGGGGGGGGGGGGGGGGGGGGTTTCTTTTTAAAGATGCAGGAGGCACAACAGTACTTAATGTGCGCAGGATCCTCTTGCATCAGCAGGGCTGCCGTGGCGAGTCGCAACCTTTTAAAAGACATAAGTCACAATCAGGATGGAAAATCATACAAGGAGCAAAGCAGAGAGAGAGAGACGAGGAGGAAGAGGAGAGAAGGAAGAAACAGATGACTGAGACAGGGGGAAGAGCCGCGCTGTGATTGGTCGACCTCAAATGTTTTCAGAAACATATTTTAGTAATATGAGAAAGTTTGTGACCAATTATAGTTTGTTTACGTAGCCTCCAACTGGTTTTTAGCACAGCTAACGAAGCTCTGCTAATTTAATGAGGAACACATTTAATTTCCTGTAAATTCTTCACAATAAAAGTCTCCTGTTATTTAGTCATTTAAAAGCTTTTAATATGAAGCAGTAAAGCAGGAAATGTTGGGTTTTCATTAGCGGTAACTTAACATGACTGTGATATGGCCGCCCCCTCAGCAGCTATTGGAAAACTGACCAATCAGAACAGAGTGGGCTCATCGGGAGGCGGGCCTTAAAGAGACAGGAGGAAGAACCGCGCTGTGATTGGTCGACCTCAATTGTTTTCAGACATATATTTTAATGTACTGTTTAGCTTTAATATGAGAATGTTTGTGACCAACTAGTTTGTTTAGGTAGCCTCCGTTTATGTAGTTGCTGTGCCAAATGGTTTTTAGCACAGCTAACGAAGCTCTACTAATTCGATGAGGAACACATTTAATTTCCTGTAAATTCTTCACAATAAAAGTCTCCTGTTATTTAGTCATTTAAAAGCTTTTAATATGAAGCAGTAAAGCAGGAAATGTTGGGTTTTCATTAGCGGTAACTTAACATGACTCTGATATGGCCGCCCCCTCAGCAGCTATTGGAAAACTGACCAATCAGAACAGAGTGGGCTCATCAGGAGGCGGGGCCTTAAAGTGACAGGAAGCTAAAACGGCCTATTTCAGACAGAGGCTGAACTGAGGGGCTGCATAAAGGACCAGAAGAAGAAATGAGGAGTTTTTAACTGGAAATCACACAGGAATATTCCAGTAGAGCCTCAGAATATAAATACAGTCCTGGAAATGTTGCCTTTAAGACACCTCCAAGTGAATCAAACATCCAGCTTAAAAATGTGCGTCACTTTTAGAACTTTAAACCTTTAAGAGTCCCTTTTGCTTCCTGGACTTTTATTTACTGGCAGCATTTCTGTTTACATTCACCTACGTTTTGAGACTTTGACCATGTTAAACATCCGACATCAGATCATATTATAAATAACAGAAAATGTCCAGAACCGTCTGCCTCTTGGATCCAATCTTTGGATCCTCTCAGTATGTCTCTCAGGAGTCACAGGTCCATCCGCCAGGATACTGAGGACGAGTGAGGGAAAAATACAAAGCTCTAGCCGATGTCTCTCTTTGCCCTTCATATCTGTTGTCTGTCTGCCTTTGATACCAGTGTAGATGATTCTTCCTGTTGCTCCACCAGCTGTCTCCCTAACTTTCTCTCTTCGCTTCTGTTACCTCTCTCGCTCTGTCCGTCTGATTCATCCCGCTCTCTGTGTCCGGTGGTGTTTTTGTAGATGATGGTATTTGGTGCTTTTCAAGGTTTACATCAAGGAATGTGCAGGTGTAAACAAGTCTTGGGCTAATCAGCGAGCAACACCACGTCAAACTAAAAATCACATGTAAAGGAGACTGTAAGGAAAACTAACATGCAAGCAAATCAAACTACAAAAACAGCAAAAAGTAAAAACTGAAAATACAAAATCAAGCCGACACACAAATACACACAATTTCAACTTAAGAAAAATCAGATTTTCAGTCGACCAGATTTACTACTTGGATCGAGGAAATTATGTAATTTTAATAGAAATATAAAGACATAAAACAAGAGAAGATCACTAGAAGATGATGAAGTATAAAAACGTGCAAAGAGAGAAAACTATCCAGAGAATAATATTTGCTAAGAGACGGGCAAAAACAGGCCACGTCCTTGATACTGTAAAGAGAGATGTGAGTTTCAGAGTAGAAACACCATACAGAAGATTACATGAGAGAAACTGGAGACATGAGGTTGAAATATAGGCCAAAACTTGCCAACAAGTGAGATGACACAGCTTTGAAACAAGCAGCAGAATCAAAAAAAAAAAGTAGTAGCTGCTGCTGAATTATAAAACATCTTCATTTGCAACTATATTTTTACATATCAAAGAAAGTTATTGGGTCAACTAAGCCTTGTTCAGTGTAACGCAGGGGAGGAAAATGACAGAGGAACGGAGTAAAAGTGAACAAAAGAACAAATTCAGGCAGAGTGAAGGAGGCGGGGGAACGAGAGAGACAGATTTATATAACACGTTCACACTTTATAACTGCTTGTTATTGCTATAAATACATAGAAATGTATGAACTGCTCATTATTTTTTATTTTTTTTTACCCCTGCTGTGTACTTCCAGTAACTGCAGCAGCTTGCTTTAGCCGGGACATCCGGCACTGGGATACCAGCATCCCCTGCTGTCTACTTCCTGTAACTGCAGCAGCTTGCTTTAGCCGGGGCTTCTCGCGCCGGGATAACAGAATCCTCCGTCTCCCAGCTCCACCAGTTCCTCCGTAGTCCTTGCAGCATGCTTAACTTCCCTCTCAACCCATTCCTGCCCAGCAGGCAACCATTAACTTCACCTTGTCTACAGCTAATCCTCCCGTTTGTCATCCTAACACTTGTGTCTCTCGTCCTTTCTCAGTTCCCGCCAATCAACGGTAATTACACAGATATTGCACTCTTCTCAGGCCTTCCCTCCACCAACCACCTGCCGATAGATTCCTTGAAGGACATGAAGGATGGAAAACACCTACCTGTACCAGAGAGCTTTCACCCACAGAGTCTGCCTTCTCTCTCTACACAGACATCCTTCAGTCACAATTTCCCCTCCGCCTCCACTGACTGGATGATTGCATGTCTACCATCCTTAATCTGGCCTCCTGTTTTGGAGGTTTCTATCAAGATCACATCCACTTCACCTCTGAAGCTGCAGCCTGCCTTCAGCAATTCAATGAGGCCACATACTGGGGCACACTCCACACTCACATTTATTGTTGCATCTTCGCTGCCCGTGCAGCCTTTACTTGATAACTATGCGGCGCCCCGTCTAACCCAGCCTGTTCCTGCTCCGTTGCATCACTGAGCCACATCAAAACTGAACAAGAGCTTCAGCTTTCTCTCGCTTGTTGTCAGCAGCCTCACCAGCACCCATACCTCCAAAGCCCCATCTGACATCTTTCCCATCACCAGTAGCATAAATAAAAAAAAAGGCAGGCCCATCATCCACCGAGGAGGTCGCAACATATGCAACAACTTCACCGATGCCGGACACCTCCTCTACATCTGCGTGCCCATTCAACCCCACTTCACAGAAGTCAGGTCAGCATCTATCAACACTTATTAACATCCCTGCTTTAGGAGCAGCACTTCATAACTCCCTGATCCAGATTTTGGATTTAAAGAAGGTTTCCACCCAGACAGATGGGTCTTCAGAAGACATTTGAGGACGTCATCTTGGGCTTTGGGAAACAAAACAATATTTTTCACCATTTTCTGACATTTTATAGGCCAATTTTATAGATGAATCAATAATGAAAATACAGTTAGTTGCAGGCCTAAACTGGGCTACACAGATTATAACCTTTATTTTAATGAAATCTGATGATTATATCTTCAACATGTGACTGCTTCTACAGGATTTCCAGGACAGATTTCACAGTGTTATATGCAGGTTTACAAGTGAAGTGTCACCACTGACTCAGTATTCATCTCTCTCTCTCTCTTTCTGCTGTTTGTTTGCTTTTTCTTTGACACGATTCAAACATGTTTGTCGGATTATTTTGTCTGCTGAAAAGGAATCAATGAAAAGTAGAGGATTAGGAAGGCATGCAAAAGGGAGAGAGCTGTGACACGGAGTGAGAGGAAAGGATAAACAGCAGGAAATATCTCATGGTAGGTTGCAACCTTTCTAAGAAATACGATTTCACACACATAAACACTCTCTCTCTCTCTCTCTCGCTCTGTTACTTTATATCTCTCTCTACCTTTCCCATACACAGCCGAGTGGGGAAAATCACTGTCAGAATCACTCTGTAACTTACAGCAGAATGCTCTCCAGGTTCTGCACCTCGACTCGATGTTAATTCGGGGATTTAACATTCAGGACAGAGATACTCTCTCATTAAGATCTGTGTGATCTGACAGCAGGCTGGTGATAGCAGAGGAAGGGCTGATTGTGCTGTATTTGAGACACACATACATACACATACACGCTCTCCGTCTCACACACATACACACTGCGAGGGATGTCTGATTAGATCTCGTCTCTAGATGGTTTCGATCAGTTTGCAGCTCTTCACACCAGCTGACGCAGTGCCCATGCTGCGACGGCTCACATATACTCCCTCTCATGTTGCTGCATTTTAATACGGTGCAGATATGAAGAAGCACTCGCCTCGTGCTGCAGAATTACAAAGCAGGATGGTGATTGATTATGCATCGCCTCCTTGACTGCTTTCACGGAGAACAGCGGAGGAAACTGCTTAACCAGTTTTGCCACACGCCCCAACTGCACCACATCACTCCTGACCGTCTAACCCACATTGATATGCATTTAAATTGGCTGCCATCTCCACAAGTGGCTTTTTACTGAGGAAGAGAGCAAGAGAAGGGAGTAGTGTTTCAAGAGTGCACCAGTGTGAAAATATGCATTTTGCTGCCTCAAATCAACTCTCTTATTACATGTTTGTCATCTGTGAGACAGAATAATTTTACTGGAAACCACATCTGAGCAAGGAAAGGTCTGGTAACACAAGCGGAAAAGCTTTGTATGATTCCAGAAAAACCTGCAAAAAAAGAAGAAAAAATCCTGGATACTTGACAGTTTAATTCCACAGTTGGATTTATTCTCTTCAACCTTCATTGACTCCTGCATCTCATGTTTGAGATATGAAAAAATGAAGCTAAAAACGGCTTCCACTTAGGGTTCAATGCTTGTACGCACTTCATTATCTCATATCATCTTATTTTGCTGAAACATCTCTGCATATATGTGTTGCAAGTGAACCCCTGCTGAACATCTTTGTCCCCTTACTTGCACCCACTGCACCTGCAGTTCAAAGCTGCCTCTTTGAAGCTTTGTCTGCAGCATTGCACTGCTTCGCCGTATCTGACCATAGCTCATCAAAAGATGAATCACGTCTGTATTTCCTCGAGTGTGTCCTGCGGTACCTCAACAAAGTCTACAGCCTCACAGTAGATAGATCAATGCTCTGTGCTCGAAGCATGTCAGAGAGCAGCTTTGGTTCTCCGAGACTTTCCTTAAATATTAAAGGAATCCAAATAACAGATCAATTTGTGTAAGTGAGCCTGAGACCCACAGATCTCTCCTCTCCCCCCGCCGTCCAGGACACATCTAACGCAGCAGGTAGCCTCTGTGTGAGTCATAGTGACCACTGAAGGCGCCTTCACACTGCGTCAAATTTAATTCTGACTCTGACAATGTGACTGCTGCCACTAGAATCAAAATATGACAGAACACACTGGCCGGGGCGACATTTTATAAGTAAAATTTAGTGGGAAACACACTCGTTCTCCTTAAAACATACATGGCACAAACAACCCAAAATGCTTTTTCATTCTTTATAGTGCTGCTTTCAAGGACGGTCATGGAGGGGTCTCCAAAAACAGTCCGTCCACTACGATGTTTTCTCATTAGTAAAAGGGAAAAGCAAAAAATATATTTGGAAGAAAACTAGTTTCATGATATAACATTGGAATCATACATAGGCTTCAGCTACGAGGCTGATTATTGTGCTGTTGGTAAACCTGCCTTCCTTTTCTGACAGAATATTAAATCAGACTTTGCAGAGCAGCACACCGGCGCTTGTGTTACCTGGCGCTTGATTAGGTCCTCATCGTCCTCATAGCGATACAAGAAATCGGTTGCCGCTCTGGTAGGAAATGCATTTGCCCACTTGCGTTCCGTAAATGCACCATCAGTGGCCTTGGATGAGATCGTGTGCAATGCATTCTGGTTGTTGTAGGATTTCTACGGACCTCCTGTCTGTGGCTGGTGGGTGTCACAGTACTGATTTAGTATTTCTGTCGTCGCTGACAGGCCCTCCAGACGTTAAAGACATGAATTAAGTGCACAAAACAGCAAATGAGTCCAAATGTCTCACTGGTTCTTGATTAGGAGACAGTTTGAATTTGCTAGAAAGATTAAATTCATCACCTCCTCCTGTGGGGAAAGTGCTAAGAGCTATCTGGACATGCAGCATATGGACTCTACTGTATCTACTGTATATCTGCAACAAGTCTGCTCTGCGAGCACTTGTGGTTCACTCTGTTAAAGGACAGGGACACTTTAGGGACTCACAAATCACACTGGTGCTTAATTTTTAGAGTGGCTTGCTAACTGCCACACACACACATCTAGCAACCATCCACCACCACTGAGACACCACATCCACTTAAATAGTAACTGAGCTCATTTTCCAAGAATGGGCGAGTCAATTATGAGCTCTATTTGCTGCAAATCCCAGTGGAAGGAAAGGAAAACACAAAGTCAATCAGCTGAATGATCCCCCTCCCTGAAGCCGTGTGGAGACACACAACATCAGGAAGCCCAGGAGGGAGAGAGAGAGAGAGAGAGAGATGGGACACACTTATCTCACTAATGTATCCCAGTCAGCAGACCTTCTGGTTTGCTGACTGGGACACTGAGGATTGAGAAAAACAAAGATAAAAGAGTCTGTTTTGGGACAGTCTGACTCACCGGATGTAGACTGTGGGTATAAGCTTGTCTATTTCAGGCGGCGTTCTCCTCCCCTTCTGCTATCTGCCTGTCGTATAACACAGTCGACATACGTCTTTTACTTGGGGTGTGCTCGGATACAAATACGTTATTCTGCAAAGCACAAATAGTGTTTTTTTTTTTTTTCACGAATATTTGTTTGATACAAATATTTCAAAAATTATTTGTTTTCAGGAAGAAAAATAAATCATTTCAAATACCAGCATGCAGGTCGGTTACATCACTATCTCAGTGTCTCTCCTCTGCTCCGCTGTGACGTCTATCAGCAGGTCTCAGTGAGGGGAGTCACATCCACCTGCTACATGACGCACATTTCCTAATTTGGACATCACTCCCAGAGTTGGGGGTGTTCCCCAGAGATAAAGCTGAACTACTGACACACGCTTCATGAACACTTATTGTAACACTTTAATTTTCTAAAATTAAAAGCGTAATAAAAACAAAAACAGGATTTTTAAGCCTCTTTCCACTTTTATTCAAATGCAAATACAAATAATTTTGCTGCCTCAACAAATACAAATACAAATACTGGGCTCTCTTCACATCTTTATCTTTTACTGCTTAATGTGGCGTTTTCTTTTGCGGGGATTTAGCCATTTTAATGCCAAGGCTCAAACAAGTCCCCCCCCCCCCCGACACTATTTAGCAAAACGCCGTCGCTGCATCCTGAGCTTAGCGTTGCCCAAGACAACTGTGATTGTTTTAAAGAACTACAAACAAACCAGAGTGTTTTTATAGCTATAGCAGAATGATGATGGGTTCAGCCAGACCTTTCCAGCGCTGTGCATGACTACGCATGATAGCGCTGTGAGATATGATCATGTATGTCATATAACGATAGAAAAATGTCTATCGTTTTATATTACGCTCTATGGTTTATTTTGTTGTGACACTAATCACACTTTTTATCGCAATATTTTTCATCATGTCCGGATGGACCGACTATTTATTCATTGAATTAAAATGTGCTATATCGGGGTAGCTATCGTTATCGGGATATGAAATGACCTACGAGATTTTGCTCATATCGCCCAGCATGAATGCAAGACAAAGTGAAGTAAATAAATCAGATCAGATATTTTGGAAAAATGAGCTTTACTTTTCCAGATGAAAGAGAAGGTAACACTTTATTTTACAGGTCCCCTAATTTTATACTAATTTCCTGGAATTTTTTTTTGAGTAATTTGCAATTTAAAATGATAAGAAAAAGCTTAAATAATTGTTGAGTTTGGTTAAGTTGGTAAATGCCTGCTCATTATAGACTATTTGGGTTCATGAGTAGATGTTCTTTTTCAAAATTTCTTAATAAATTAGACTCTTGACATTAGTCTCTTTAGCTGACAGAAAACACTTAGTTTTCAGTGTGTAGTTTTGAGCTTTTTCAGTAATTTCCTGAAAGTAGCTGCTGTGAAACTGTTCATTCTGTTGACCTTGTAAAGCCCAAATATAGAAGAAAATGAGCAATTTTTTTTTCAGATGTTGTTGTAGGAGGCCTCTGATGCAGAAATGAAAGGGTTTTCAATTTTTTTTTTTACATTTTAGTAAGTTTTTAGGGTAATGTTGTAATATTGCAACGTTTGGCTGTATTTCTTACTCACATTCTCTGAACAAATATACAGAACAACTAAGGCTTCAATTGCAGGGTTGACTTCTTATTTAGCCCCATAACAGCATATACCATGAATCATAATCACACAACAGTCATATTTTTTATCAATAGTTATTTATTAATTAAAAAAAACATAATAAAATTGTATTTACAAAACTGAATTTCATCCTCATCCCAGTGTTCATTTGCAATGATGGTCCCAAAGACACTTCTTCTTTGTTTTGTCATTTGGTCGTAAACAGGAAATGTGTTTGTTATATAGTTAAGAAACAACCTAATGTGTTAAATATGTAGTTTGACATTTAAAAATTACTAACTAAACCAACTTAACACTTTCTGAAGTTGTCTCTTATAATTTGTACCAAAATTGTAGCACTTTCTCTGTAAAATATCCTAATAATTAACTGTTAAACCTGCAAATTATTCATAAAATTTCCAGGTAATTTGTATAAAATTAAAAGACCTGTAAAATAAAGTGTTACCAAAGAGAAACAGCTTAAATTCACAAGAATAAAAAAGATTGTAGAGCTTCATGACAAGGAAACATGAACCTCAGCTCACTGTTTTTTTTTTTTTTTTTTGGAGGAAACATATGATTTGAAGTTTGAAGAGGCAGGGGCTGAGTAATTCCTCCTGGGTCAGGGTGAGGTCAGGATCAGGCTTTGTGGATCCTCCAGGCTGATACACATCTGCTTGCCTTTGTCCTTTTCATCCTCCTCTCGGTCACATAGCGGTGCCCTCGCCCAGAGAGCGGTGATGTGCAGCCGAGCAGCTGCAACACGGACCGCGCACACACACACACACACACACACACACACACACACACACAAAGAAAAATACAACTTCCAGTTCTGCACAGTTAATGCTCCTTCAACCATGTGTCCAGAGAGCGTACAAGAGGAGTCGTCACTCCCAGGATGTTTTAATTTGTTCTGAAGGCAAGTAACAAAAAAAAAAAACACTTAATCTTAAACAAATACTGAACAGATTTATTACTGCACAGATTTATTACGCACATTAATCAACATTTCTTGTAAATGTGCCAGCGTCAGCCAGCTGCAGTCCTCAGGCGAGATGTTCTGAAAGCAATGACGTGATGGTAAAACATTACAGATAGAAGACAACATATGCCACAAAGACAAATAGTAAACAAAATAAACACTCGTAAGACATTTCGAAAGCCACACAGAACAACGGGAGGCAGCAAAACATTAGTACAATAATACAGCAACTATATCCACTATGAAAGAAAGACGAGGCAACGAAACACAACCGAGCAGCACTGACTACAACCGTCCCTCCACTCACAACAATAAGACAAATAACACATGATAATCACAGAAAGATGCAGTTACAAGTTGGTAAAAAGGTGATATCAGACACTGGAGCCATGCAGAGTTTCCCACTTATCCTGCATTAACAAACATGATCTCTGCCTGGATGATGTTCACAGTAATGAAGCTACATGTATATATGTGTCTCTGCAGTGGGAGGTCAGAGGTCGGGGTGGCAGCAGAGACCCGGGTTCACATCCTGAGTCCTGTGTGTGTTCAGGTTTTGGTTCAGGTTAGTGAAAGATGCTGCTGTTGTATGAAACAGAGACCAGGATCTTTCTCTGACTTTAACCAAGAGTCTGAAGACAAACACTTTCATGCTGCTGATATTTTACTGCAACATCTGATATTTTAGTGGTGAAACAGAACTCGTTGTCTCTGAACATTTCACTCATGAAGTTTAGCGTAAGTTCGGGCAGGAAGACTATCTTTAACCATTCATTCATTTCCCTCTCCTCTCTCTCTTCCCCGCTCCTCCCGCTTTCGCATCAGCTGTTTAGGGGCGTCGCTCCTAGTTATCAAATCAGATCGCTCCACGATTTCTAACCATCAATCACGACTCACCTGTCAAACTTTACAATCCATTTCCCTCTCTGTCGCTGTCAGCTGTCAGTCCAGAGACGCTCCTCCACCACCCCATCCACCTCCACAGCTCTCTCCTCTTCATCACAGATACTATACTATATACTATACTACTCTCACATTCACCTCCCCCCTTTCATATCCAGCGACTTTTCCACCTTCATCTATCATGCTGTTCAATAAATATCATTTACTTCATAAAGACATTGAGTCTCTTCTGATTGAAATACGTTCAGTATCAACATTTATATGAATGTAGTTTCAGAGGTTAGAAGATCTCACCACACTGTTGGTAAAGTAGTAGATCCGCCGTGCAACAATCTGGCAACATTATTCGCACTCCTATAACATTGTTGGACTCATGATGGACATTTTACCCACAATTCAACTCAAACCGATTCACCCGACTGTACAGATCGGGGTGTGTTATGCTAGTAACGGCTAATGTAGCCTGGAGCTGCTAGCCTCCAGTAGAGATGAGGAGTGGGCTGCACAGGTTTGGTAACCTGTGTTAAAACAGTACAAGGGGCTGCGGTGGCAGCGTGTTGTCTGAAGTACCGCTGAGACAATGAAATACGATCCAGGAAGTCGAGTTGGAGCTTCACATTAATGCATATAAAGACTTTAATTTAAAGACAGCGGTTTGTAATACAGACTGTAGAAAGTTATCACAGCAGCAACTGTTTTATCTTTCGTCACAACGAGCTAGGTAAAGAGTCAAACACACACTGAGGTGGAAAAGCAGCAGCTACATCATGGAACAACAGTGCATTTAAAACTAATTGAACTGCTGAAAGTAAGATAAATGTTTCCTGTACATCCAGTGTGTCTTTTTGTGTTTCCTGATCTTTGGTACGTAATTGTCTGCTGAGTGGAGACGACAGCAGAGTTTTTCTCTACTAGTGACCCAAATCCTTTAACTCACATCCTTCACATCCTGACATCACAGTAGAAAGCATTAACAATGATATGGAGACTCAAATTCCCCTTTAACACACACAGATAATTATTAGGACTAATATACGATGAACTTACAGAAATATCAAGGTGCTTTCAGGTCTAACAAACTCTGCTTCGGTTCGTTTGGGCAGGTGTGAAAGCTGTCAGTCAGACAAAACAACCAGACAGAGACGGTCTGAACAGGAGGGTCTCTGGTTCGGAGCAGCTACAGCGTTTCCTGACAGTAGTTATGTGGTTTTGGTCTAAATTCAAAAGCTTAAATCCATCAGTAGAACTTTTAAGGAAGTGATTTTAGTGGATGGATTAATACGTTTATAGAATCATTTTTTAAAAATATATATATTTCTATGTTTCTTTTGCATGTTTTATATTGTTTCTGTATGTTGTTCCTTTATAAACTGCATTTGTTGTGATTTTATGATGTGACTTAACATTTTAAAGATGGATTATTATCTTCTGTGATCAAATGCATCATTCCCTTAAAAAGGACATAACATACACATTTCCAGCTCTATATTTATATTCTGGGGTTTTACTGGAATATCTTTGTATGATTTCCAGTTAAAAACTCCTTATTTATCTTCTACTGGTCCTTTATGCAGCCCCTCAGTTCAGCCTCTGTCTGAAACAGGCCGTTTTAGCTCCTGTCTCTTTAAGGCCCCGCCTCCTGATGAGCCCACTCTGTTCTGATTGGTCAGCTTCAGGAAGCTTCCTCCTCCGGCTCCGTAAACAAACTATAGTAGCAGGATTTCACTTCTTCTTCTTCTCCTTCTTCACTCTGCTGCAGCAGAGTGAACTGTGACAGTTTCAGGTTAAAATGTCCGCCGTGTTCACCTGCGTTAACGTGATTGGACGTTTGTGGCCGCAGAGCTGTGGATGAGTCAGTGATTGTGAAGCAGCATGACTCCAATGCTATGCAAGATATAAATAACAAATGTCCCTTTTAATGCCTAAATTACTTTTATTTTTCATCATCCAACACTCTTTAGATCCACTCTGACTCTATTTTTGTTCTTTTCAACAACTCTACCAGAAAATCCATCTGCTATTCGATTATCAATTACACTAAATTCTTTTGATTAATGACCAAACGAAGAATAAACTCTATGTTCCCACCTCGTGCACGCAGGATCTGACTGTGGATAATGTGAAAATAATGGCAGCATCTGTGGACGCAGGTGCTGCTGCACGTCGTGGGAGTTTGACTGCAGATCATGCATGCAGCACAAAACTGCTGCGTCATGATAAGCCACTGGGAGTGCTTTGTGTCAAACTAATCTCACCATTGTTCACGGTTTTTCCCTGCATATTTTGAACTGGAGGATATTTAAAATTGTCTGTTTTGCTCCCAAACATACCTGCGATTGAACAGATTCATGTGGTCAAAACATCAAATGTCACCCTCTGGACTCTGGGAGTATTTATAGCAGCTGTGACGCTTCACAGGCTGAAGATTCATCTGAAATAAGTGAGCAGTAACGAGGCTAATGAGTGTGACAAAAGCAGACTTTGATTGCCAGCCTTTGTTCTGTCTATCGGTCGGAGAGAGAGCAATTAGAGTCGCTCTGACAGTCCATCACAGCTTTTGGAAATTGGATTGTGGTCAGACTGGCTTTCATAAGACCTTCACCATCACACTGACAGCAGTATTAGTTATTTAGCTCAGTATACCTTGTCTGCTTTTTATGGCATATTCCAGTATTACTCGATTATAGTGAATGAGAAATAAAATCCCATAAAAATATACCACCTCCTCCGTGTTAAGAACATGAGGAGGGAAGCTGTGAGTTTACAGTTAAAGAGTTGCAGAGGATGTGAAGAACAGCAGCACCATCTAGTGGCCAACAGCATCCTTGTTTGGTAAGTAATTATCCAACATGAGTACAGTTGTTTTTTTTTCATTTGGTTACATAAGATACATTAAAATTCTGTTTACCAAACATGCAGCGCAGCAGAAATATTTATCTCACATTTAAAAAAAAAAAAATGCAGCCAGAAACCTGACAACAACATTTCAATCAGGAGAGATGTTAAATTAATTTTTTTCTGCCCTATTGTGCACAAGAGGAAAAGCTGTGACAACAGACTGATTGTTTCACAGAAGACGTGAAAGAATCTGACCGGTGGAGCTGAAGCGTGACGCTGCCAATCAGCTGATTGAAAGCAGGAAAAAGAAAAGAGAGAAAATATGAATAAATAGAGAATACAGTAAGCATGAAGATCGTCTTCCTGATTGAACTTTCTCTGAGCTTCATTTGTCTCCCGTTGTGACCCATAAACCACTAATGTACAGTATTTATTAGTATTATTTTCCCTCTACCAGCTGGCTACAATATTTAAATGTTGCATAGATGTTAATCCATCAATAATAGTAATAAGTACATTTTGCTGCTAATGGCTGTAATCGATACACCACAGTCTGATGTGTCAGTGTGTAACGTGATGAACCTGCAGAGAATTATCAGAGACTCTGCAGCTTTATAGTGAGTTTCGGCTCATTGTTTATCTGTCCGGCTGCAACTTTACTGTTCTGGTTCACTCTCAGCGTCTCATAGCGTCGTTTTCAGAGAGAAAAAGCTGTAAAAAAGCCGCTGAACACTACCTGCTCAGCACCAAACAGACTCAGTTAGCTGTAGACTAGCTGGTGAACATAGTGGAGCATTTAGCAGCTGAAGAGCCAGATATTTCCCTCAGGAGTTGGTGGAGAGTAAAAACAGAGCGAAAAGAGAGTGAATATTGGACAGAAACACGACTCCACATGAATGATAATGTTGCTCCGTAACTGCTGGATGTGGAAACATGTTCAACATATCAACTTAAAAGCTGATGATATGTTGTGTTCACTTCTTGTTTCTGATAGAAACTAGTGGATAAAACATCAGTTAATGAAGGTTTAAGTTAGATTTTTTCTTCTTCCACCACTGATAGTCAAAGAATATATGAAACATTAGTGAAACATATGGGATCCAGACTCATTCTGTGTATGAAGAAGAGGAAAGATGCAGCTGTTGCTTCGTCCCCTGATGATACATCATCCTCAGAGCAAAGGCAGCTTGAATTCTTTGACAAACACATACAGAACAGAGTGTTTAATCTAAAGGATGCTGATACGACGCCAGTATGCAGATCAAGTAAAACGAGGGAGAGGAAGAGTTTCCCTCTGTCTGCTGGTTAATCTGTTACGTGAACATGTGATCAAAATTTGGGAAATTTGGTTGTATATGTGTTTTCTGTCCAGCAAACAGAGAAACACAACAGTATTACTGCTTGTGGTAGCTGCTGTTTTCTAATCTCTGACAAAAATGTGTGTGTGTGTGTGTGTGTGTGTGTGTGTGTGTGTGTGTGTGTGTGTGTTTGGATGAATATAAAAGGAAAGTGGAGTCCTGGAACACTTGAGCTCTTATATGCATCAGCAGGTTTGTCTTTTATGTCATCTCCTACTTGCAGGGAATAGAAATGTGTAGCAGGGTGGCTCAGCGGTTAATGAGCTCGTCCCCCCCCCCCCCCCCCCCCCCCCACAGAAGAAACATGAGCATCGGAGGTTTGATCCATAACTTATAATAAAGATGGATGTAGAGAGGTGTGATGTCACCTGCTGGTTTCACTGGAGCCGGTTTGAAGTCAGGACCTTTAGCTACTTTAGCTAAACTGTGCTAACAGGGCAGGAATCCTAATCCAGTCACATTAAACTTAGTGAAATATTGCAGCAACAGTCGGACTCAGTGTGAGTCCTGGAGCCAGCTGTCAATCACAGCTGTCAGTCAACACCCACACAGCAGACATCAAAGCTACTAGAAGTCTTCAGATCTTATTAATGGAGCAATAATTTCTAAAATGACCACCAGCTCACTTATTATAGGACCTGAATTTAGAGATTGAGACCAAAATGACTCATTGATAAAATGTCACAGATCTTTGTTTTCCTGATTTTACTTTTAGTGGTTCAGTGACTGATGACTGTCCTCTGTCAGCGGCAAAGAAGGAAGAATGACGTCACTGCAAAAAACTCTTCCACATACCGTTTAAACCCTGAAAAAACAAACCAAATATCAGTCACTGTAAGGCCAAAGTGACACCTGGGAGAATCATCTGTGTCCTCGTCACCAGGCCAGAAAATAATCAAAATTCTAAATGAAAGTGAATTATATCGTAACAATGGGCTTCATACAGCAACACTCTCTTAGATTTCTTTTTTATTTTCTCTTAATTTTCCGTTAAGGGAAAAAATAAGTCAACTCCAGATGCACCAAACGTTGTTAACCATCTCAACCTGCTCTTACAGGTGAGCTGAATGATCAATCACTTGATCATAAACTGGAGGAGCACGGCTGATGTTTGATATTAGCATAGTTCACTAAACACTGTATAAAGGCAGGTGTTGTGTTTGGAGAGATACCAACTTCAGCAGCAGTGAAATATCAACGTACTGTTAAATAAACTTAAAGTAAACCTGTGATTCTCAAGGACTTTTTCAGTTCTGCTGTAAATCGAATACAAATACAAATAATTTTGTTGCCTCAACAAATACAGATACAAATACAAATACCGGGCTCTCTGCACATCCCTGCTTCATACTCGCCTCTAACAAACTGCTTTACTTCCACTGAGTACCAGCATGTATTAATATGTCCTTCACTCATGTGGTCTTAACATTGTGTCACAGTTTAAGAACCGAAATACCTGAAAAACTGTAAAGTTTGACATATTTAAAGGTCTGAATGCAGGTAAACTGAAGCAACACAACACTCCAACTTCTTGGCAGAACCGTGAAGCTTTTAGCATTGATTTAGTAATGTTTGACTCAGGTGTTTATCTTTTTTTTTTTTTTTGCTTAAATTAGCAGCCTGGCATGAAAACACAGCAGGTGCTTTCTCTCTTTCTCTCTACCAGGTTTACAGTTTATGTTTTTGTCTGGTTTTTTTGTTGTTTCCTCCCTGCAGCTCAAAGTGAAGGAGTGAAAATGTGTTTTTTTTTTTTCTTTGCACTCTGTCTCTGCCTCCTCTCACCCACACACACACACACACACACACACACACACACACACACACACAATCACCCTTCATATTTATGTGTTTATTCATAATTTCTCATGGTTCAGCACGCCGTGTCTCTTGTTACAAAATAACCCCATTTAGCGGGTGGAATTAATATCGTGTCAGAATCAACGAGCACATTTGCAGCAATCTAAGCAGCGACAGTCGGTCATTTCTGAAAAATAAATAAGAGGAGAGATGCAAAATAGTCTCATCAACTCCGACAGAACCATAATAATTATATGCAACACCTGCTTATCTTTTATACGTGGTTAGTGATCAGAATCGTTCCATATTCAGTGTTCAACCTGCGTTCTCTGCATAGGTAATGAGCGTACCGCCATCCTGCAGGCTAATGAGTGAAAATGACACATTTAAAACTATCCTGAGAAGAAGTTTAGAGGAAATGTGATTCTTCATTCTCGGATGACTGTAGCTGAACTTGAACTGTCTCGCGACGTGAGCAGAGTTTTCTGTTTTGAAGCATAAAAACTCAAATCTGTAGCTTTGCAGGAACGCAGCGACTAATCATGACAAGCAGCTCGTTTCTGCTTCTGAATCACACCGGAACAATTTGTGATTAATAAATATACTGCAGGATATTCTGAGCCCATAAATCATCACTTATTTTTGTTTTATTCTTCTTCGACCTCTATTACTCATCTTTACAGACGTGTCAGTAACTTTAGTGAACAGCAGTGAATTTCCATGTGATGCTACTTTCTACATTTCAGAGGGAAATATTGTACTTTCTACTCCACTACATTTATTTGACAGCTTTAGTTACTTTTCAGATGAAGATTTGACACAATGGATAATATAACAAGCTTTTAAAATACAACACATTGTTAAAGATGAAACCAGTGGTTTCCAACTTTTTTGTCTTTTGACGTCTTACAAAAAGCAGTGTGTAGTCGGGGTCACATTTCACATGTCTATGAGTTGTTAACAGCTCCACCAAATAGTGATTTTTCCCTCTAAACTTCTCACATGCTTTCATTTCAATAAATGTTCAAATGATCCAATATTTCAGCAAAAATCAAAGATTAGAGAAAAAGTCCAAAAACTGAAAACAGATTTGTGTATCAGAACTTTGTTTTTTCTTCTTTCCTCTCCCATTAATCATCTCACCACCCCTCAGATTCATCTGCTGACCCTTTGGAGGGGCCCGACCCCTAGGTTGGGAACCACTGGACTAAACTAGCTAACTGTATATAAAGTAGTGTAAACTAGCTCCACCTCCAGCAGCTACAACAGTAACATGCTGCTCTAACACTGATGCTTCACTATTAATAATCTAATGATGTCATATATAATAATATATCAGTCAGAGGGACCAAACCACTACTTTTACTGCAATACTTTAACTACATCAAGCTCATAATACTTATGTACTTTTACTGCAATACTTTAACTACATCAAGCTCATAATACTTATGTACTTTTACTGCAATACTTTAACTACATCAAGCTCATAATACTTATGTACTTTTACTGCAATACTTTAACTACATCAAGCTCATAATACTTATGTACTTTTACTGCAGTAGGATTTTTCATACTTGTAATGGAGTATTTTGGTACTTTTACTGCAGTAAAGTATCTGAATTCTTCTTCTACTAGTGAAGAGTTTGTTACTTTCAGCTCCATTTCTTAAAAAGTTTAAATTGAGTTTTTTCTCCATTAAGAATTTATTATTCTTTACGATTGGTTTTGCATATTAATCTGGAAGCTATTTGCATCCATCCTCACTAAGAAATAATAAACAAATAAAGAAAAAGCAGCGGCTACATGAATCAGCTCCGATGCAAATCACACACCCTCCAAACAAAAACAATCACTTCCATTCCAATTATGAGCAGAAATAATTTAGTGCATGTGTTCGTCCCTGGAGACAGACATTATTACCTTCATCATTTTAATCATGTATTACTCAGCCTCAGCTGCACGCTGTGTTACACTGACTGCTTTGAAACTAATGTTTGATAGACGTAGTCAGTGTATTATTAGTGTATCTAAAATAGAGAAGCTAAATCACACACTATTCTAATAAAGTGTCAAACTGGGATGTTAATGGTTTTGTCACAATAGAAGTTACTGTTTATTAATTGGTGCATTTCTCAGTTTGTGTTTTGTCAGACACCTATTAGGCAGACAGAAAAATATAATCTGATGCAAACTAATATTAAAGTGACAGTCAGTCAGTTTTCCTCCGACATCTGAGAGAATTAATTTCAACGGTTTTACGTCTCAGTTTCTTAAAAAAAACCTTCTTGTTTTAACGAGAAGGTTTCACATTGTAATAAGATAACTGTTGTCATTATAATGAGGAAAAACAACACATTTATTTCTTATTTAACACAGATTTTATAAATCATCAACACAAACGATCGTTGGCAACAAGATTCATTATTTGTCATTTAGAAAGTGAAATCCTGAAAAGAGTAAAAAGCTGAGAAATGAAATGTGCGAGTAAGGTACGAAAAGACAAATTCAAATAATAATTACAATAGTGATTATTAGTAAAAACAACAGACGGAGACAAAAAGAAACATAGATCTATACACACATATATATATACTGGTGTGAACCTCTAAAGCATAGGTGTCAAACTCTGGCCCGCGGGCCAAATTTGGCCCACAGTGTCATTATATTTGGCCCGTGAGCCTCTCTGGTGAACGTAGAGGCCGCTCGGGTTCTAAAATATCTTCTCTTGTTGGGGCTGTTAGTGGTTTTATGATGATTAAAGCACATCTCCTCCCAATCTTTAATTACAATGATGCTCCATCACGTTAAAACCATTTTTGCGTTATAATGAGACTAAATACTGGTCCATAACCCATGAAAGGTGGATGCTGATTTGAATTAACTTATCAAGTTTTACCTTGTTTTAGGGCTTAAACTGAATATTTGTTTTTTTATGTGACTTTAAGGGACTATTTTTTGGCCTGCAGTTACATCCTGGGATCTCAGCTGGTTGCCTGGCAACAGCTCAGAAATATAACATATAACTTCAGATAAAACCACAACTTCAAGTTTTTAAACTTTGGTTTATGTCCTGATTAAATAAATGAGTTATAACTTATTAATCAGCGAGTTTTAGAGCTGCTGGCAGGTTTAGTTACCTTCAGACAGAGCCAGGCTAGCTGTTTCCAACCGTTTCCAGTCTTTAAGCTAAGCTAAGCTAACTGAGTGCCGACTGTAGCTGCATGTTCACAGTCGTGACAGTGATATCAATCCTCTTAACTTCCTCTCGGCAAGAAAGTAAATGAGCCCATTTCCCAGAATGTTGAACTACTCTTTTAAAGTTGAGTCTGTGATACAACACAAGCTCAAAAACACAATTAGATTTGAGAAAATATGCTGTAATATTCTACTCCACACCTGTTTTTATCACTGACTGAAATTTAAAAAACAAAACTTTCAACAAACTTTCAGTCCAAACAATCACTCTTAAATGAAAGAACCACTCTTTTCTAAAAAAATCAATCTCCCCGTAAGCTCATCTTGTCTGCAGGTGGATGCAGCGGCGTAAAGTATTCTATTCACAGCGTGAAGTATCTTTTTTTCTTGCTGTCAGGTATCTGAGAGAGGCTACGACACCGCTGTCACAGACTCATCTGAATAAATGATTCATGGCGTCGAGGTGAAAAAGCCGCAGAGGCAACGCTCATCACTCAACACGGAAACTGATGCAATGTTGCGAGGATCAAATCAGAGTTTGAACCTGGAGGGCGGAGAGAGAGAGAGAGAGAGAGAGAGAGAGAGAGAGAGAGAGAGAGAGGAAGAAGAGTGATGGGTGGAAGTTTAAAGCTTGTGTACATGTTGGATGGGATGGGAGAGAAATGCTTCAGTAATGAGAGAGGAGAAACCTGTGCAACACATTTAATAATCCATCCATCCGAGGATACATTGTTTTCCTCTGTTGAGAGCAAAGTGCACTCCTGTCTAAACAGTTGAAATGTCGTTAATATTATTAAAAAATTGCTGTAAAGATTCATCATCAGTAACATACAAACAGGAGAAAAGAAACAAAACCAAATGAGACTTATAAAAACGCTCCTGCAGGGGATTTTGTTTTTTAAGGAGAATGCTTCAAAGTTTCTCCAAGTTTCTTCAAGTTCATTTCGGAGGATGTGAAGGTGGAACTTTTGGGATTTGGGCCACTCGAACAGAAAAACTCCTCTCATGCAATCTGCAGCCGTCCCCACTAGGGATGTGCAGAGAGCCCAGTATTTGTATTTGTATCTGTATTTGTTGAGGCAGCAAAATTATTTGTATTTGTATTCGAATAAAAGTGGAAAGAGGCTTAAAAATCCTGTTTTTGTTTTTATTACGCTTTTAGAAAATTAAAGTGTTACAATAAGTGTTCATGAAGCGTGTGTCAGTAGTTCAGCTTTATCTCTGGGGAACACTCCCAACTCTGGGACTGATGTCCAAATTAGGAAATGTGCGTCATGTAGCAGGTGGATGTGACTCCCCTCACTGAGACCTGCTGATAGACGTCACAGCGGAGCAGAGGAGAGACACTGAGATAGTGATGTAACCGACCTGCTCTCTGGTATTTGACATGTTTTATTTTTCTTCCTGAAAACAAATAATTTTTAAATATTTGTATGAAACAAATATTCGTAAAAACCCCCCACTATTTGTGCTTTGCCAATTAATGTATTTGTATTCAGGCACACCCCTCGTCGGGAAGTTTTTTTCACAAAAATGTGCAGAATTGACGAGACTATCCTCCCAAAAAACAAATGTTATTTGTTTAAGTTCATCTTTAGCAGACGTTGTCATTTTGTCTTTTGTTCGTTGGGAGCAAAGAAGGAAGTCAGGTGACGTTGTTACAGAGCGACAGTCTGTGTAAGCAGGAGGTTTGAGGTCAGAAGCTGCTGTTTGTTTCCTCATCAGCAGTCTACTCTGCACCTTTCAGATGGATTGGATGGACTCTTGTAACTGTTTTTATTTATTCTACGTTGATTGTGTTGTTGTGTTGTTTCTGTCTGCTGATTGTGTGCTTGTCTTATGAATGTTTCTTCTTCTCTGGTCTCTCTTGATGGCACCAGAACAGGAAACACACTTGTGAATTTTCCCGTCGGACAGGCTTCAATAGAAGCAATTATTGTGCGACCCTGTGTTGTATAATGACAATAAAACTGAACCCTGAACCGTGAAACGGAGCGAATGTTCGTATAACGGAAATGTAAAGTGACCGCAGCTAAAGTCTAATGTGGAGAGGGGGATGAAAGGAGGGAAGAGAAGATCAGAGTTTCTGTGTCGGAGGAGATTTGTGTTCTCTGTTTGAGAGCAAAACAAACAGATTCATCACTCCACTGCCGCAGGTACGCATCCTCCCATCTGTCTGTCTCTTTAATTGTCTTTCTTTCTCTTTCTCGCACATAAACACGGTGTCCCTCCTCCCCTCCCGTCTCCTGCATCCACACCTCTCTTACAAATGTCCTGAATGCATCAGTATGCAGGACGCCAGAGGTTGCCGGCCGTATGTCAAGTGCACTTGAGCAGATTTGTGGTTTATTCAGTTTTGTCGTTGTTGATTTGTTTGTTTGTGTGTGTGTGTGTTGTGGGGAAGTACACAAACAGTCTCCTGTTTGTTTATTTGTGTAGACAGATATCACATTGAATGTCTCAAGGGGCTTTACAGGCCTGCAACAGTAACAGAAGGAAAAACTCCTAAAACCTAATTATAAATGAAACAGAGGAAACGTTGAGAAATTCAAAGCGATTCTTCAGGACGAACAGTCACCAAACACTTTATTAGTAACAGCTGCACAGTCTACTGCAATCCAACACAACAGCTCTGCCATAAATTCTACTTTATGAAGCTTCTACATTTTCAGTTTTTGTTCACATTGTCAGAAAGGTGATAATAATTCTCCTTTATGTTTATTATCGAGGTCGTAGTGGGTGTTGGTGTACTGGAGTGAATTATATTAAAAAGTGTTCCTAATATTTTATCCACCCCATTAACAAACATGATGGGGGCAAAATATAATAATATAATATAATATAATATGATGCATTACATGTTGCTCCATACTCAGATTTTTTTACGGATGACTTCCTGTTTGGGGTGCGGGGGCCAATCATCATGTCAGTTACATTTTAAGAAGTTATGAGACTTTCTGTCTTTGACTTCATCTCAGCAGCTGTGTAGTGAAGCCAGTTAGCTGATGTCAGGAGGTTTTAATGATGGCTGAAGTGAATCCAGCCTGCAGCTAACAAATCACATTTGTTTGAATGAGCAGGAAAATAAAGTCATGACATCACTTCCTGTCAAGCTTCTGTTGGATCTTCCAAACTGTTTCCTGCCTGCTTGTTAAACCAACAGACTGTAAAAAATATGGACAAAGCCACCGTGACGTTACCCGCTGGTCTCTGAAGAGCGGTTCTGAAGCTAAAAGTGGGCGTCTCCAGACGTCGCCATCTTGTGCCTGAGTCCGCCTCACTCCCCATGGATGTATAAAGAGAACTGGATACAGCGTCGGAGGCCCCGTTCATTCCTATGAAAGTTGCTCAGTGGCGCATGAAGCCAAAAAAGTTTAACTTCCACATATAAAGTTACCCCGATCTTCCCGGATCATTGGGCCCATAGAGCATGCACACTAGTGGCTTTCACCGGCTATCTCCAGTTTAGCCCTCCGGCTAACTTGAACGGGGATAAAACAATTCAATCGTGCGGCTCTTTTAGGCTTTCGAAATGTGATCGGACCAAATGAATCAAATTCAGATAGTCAGACGAGTCATTTCGCGGGGGTTGTGATACTCAAAAAAATGTATGTGCTGATTTACGGACGTCTCTTTCACAATGTAAGTCTATGGAAAAAAATCTTTTTGGGCCCAACAGCGTCATGTGACGTTGTAATTACACGGTTTGGCCGCTATGTGAAATTGGCTTCACAGCCCGGCGCTGTTCCTGGCGGCTTGTCACTTCCAGCTGATCCAGAGGCAGTTGAATGAAGCCTGGTTGCTCAAACAAGCCACCTAGCGGCTAGCAACCTGTCACTCAAAGCAGCCACGTCCTTTATTACGCATAATTTTAAACCTTAATAAAATTTAAACATTTGAGTCGTATAAACCCCCGTCCAGTTGTCATGAAAGAGGACATTAACTATAGAGACCAAAACTGTTGTTTGTACCAGGCTGTAAACATGTTTATTTGTGCTGTAAAGTTGGACATTTTAACATGGCGGTCTACGGGGATTGACTCGCTTTTGGAGCCTCAAGTGGCCATTTGAGGAACTGCAGTTCTTGGCACTTTCACATCAGCTTCATTTTTCAGCTCCAGATGTTGCTGCTTGGTTAAACATCTCAAATCCACACTTCTACAAAACACTTCTGTCCTCTCTGTCCTGCTGTTATTACAGACACGCCATGACTTTTAACCCACAAACATCTACTAAGGCTTCTGGGAAACGATGTTTGTTAAAGGCCACTAAAAATGTAAACATTGAATAAAAGATACCAGATGGTTTTTCAGAAAACTGCTGTCCTTATCTAAGTACATGAAACAAGACACATGACGTACTAGCTTTAGTTATTAGCGTTCTGGTTTCATCTGAACTCTCTACAAAGAACACAGACTGCAGAAAGAGCAACAAACCAATCATTAGATGTAGTGATCTCACATTTTACTACACATACATCAAAGGATACTGTTTGTAGCTTCACTTACTTTAATTGATTTGAAGCAATAAACACATTCTCTAAATCATTTATAACATCTTGTGTTGCCAATAAGATGCAACAATCCACAAGTGTATTAAACGAACAAATTAATAAGCAATCCGAGTCCTGTTTTCACCCCGTTCAGCTATTGTAAACAAACTCAAGTCTTGCAGAACCCCTCATTCCCTCCACCTTCAGCAATATTTGCAAACATCCAGGACGGCAGATTTAGTGGAAAGCACCGATGTAATAACCGAGCAGAGTGCAAATCAGGGATTAACTGTCTGGCTCAGACTTATGTTGTACATTCAGCCTGAAACCTGGGACAAAAATCATTTCTGTCATTTTAATAAGTCAGACTAATTTTTTACAGAAAGAAAGGCAGAAAGGGGCATATTTAAAGGAAAATAAACACACACTGAAAGACAGTTAAGCCCTGTTAATTAAACTGAATTAAGAAGGAAAATGACAATGTTTTAACTATAAATGCATGAATAGTTTACAAAGAAAACATCACATTCTTCAGATGCTCATGAATGACAGAGTCTGCAGTATGTAGGAGGGATTGCACCGGATGTCCATCTGCTAAATTAGACCTGTAACATGGTTGTAACTAAATGTTTACAATGTGAGAAAAGATCAGGATGTTCTCTGCAAAGTAAAACAGCAAGAAGAAGAAAACGTGTCCTCTTTCCTTCAGTCGGCGTCATCGACTAAACCTCTTGAGAATCTTCAACACTGTTCTGCACTTTAAGTAAAATAAGAACACTGGTTCATATATTTTCAGAAGCACCACTGGGAGATGTTTTTTTTTCTTCTAGCAGCAGCTGCTAAATAGAGCCTATGTACCATTTTTCCAAAAGTTAATATTGTCTGATAACTGCTCAGTCATGCACCGCACCGCACAGCAAAGACAAGAATATTAGTTTCTATTGACAGGCGGCCGACAGGATCTGAGAATAATACATCGTACGGGCTTGTAAAATGTTAACATTTTCAGAAAGTACACTTCAGTCTGTCACTTTCTCAGACATCCAAACTCTCACTCACACACACACACACGTTTATACTTCTATATTTGTGAGGACGCTTACTGACATGATGCATTTCTTAGTGTCTGTACTGTACGTGATTTACTGCGAGATAGCTTCAGAATGATCAGGGCTGCAGTCAAATCATCCCTGTTATAATTTCTTAGAGTTCATGGTGACTCTTCAAATGTCTTGGATTATCTGAACAACAGTCCAAACTCCTGATATATTCAGTTTACTGTCTTCAAATCCTCACATTCGAGAAACTTCAACAGCACATGTTTTTTTGCGTTTTTGCTCAACAAGCTCTAAGGTCAGGTGCCCCAACGTACACTGGAACCATTTATGCTTTGGTGTCATCATTCATCCACAGTCCAAAGTCTCTCTGCATTCAGTTTAGAGCTGCAACTAACCATTATTTTCATTATCGATTAATCTGTCAGTTATTTTCTCGATTAAACGATTACATGTTTGGTGACGTCCTCCTTCACTGTCACAGAGGACTTAAAGAAACCAGAAAATATTCACATTTGAGAGGCTGGAAGCAACTAATCAGTTAATTGTTGCAGCTGCACAACACCGTACACAAGCAATTCTGTAAGCGAGTGCTTTACTGAGTGATAGAAGGGTTAAAAGCAGCATGCATGAACACAACACATACACACATAAAACTAACTGAAAGCTAAATTAAATAAAAATGTTTATTTTGAAAAGAAGACAGTTGTTGTTGCAAAGCTCAGTTCAGCAGGTTGGATGTCCTGAGCTTTAGGTGCATAAAAGCACGAAAGAGTCTGTTTGGTACCAAATTCCCTCTTTGTGTTTCTGTGTTCAGCTGCAGTGGAGGGATTATTTATGAAAATGAGTTTAATTTTGGAAGATAACCACCTTTGTGTAACTCAGAATGCTGAAACTTCATATTATCTTCAGATGAGCTTTAGAGCATCACTTTAGGAAAGGATTGTGTAAAGGCCAGTATGGACAAGAGGAATGATGTTTCTTTGTACATCTGGGCAGCTGACTATTGTTTTAAGATGTGACCTTTTATCCTTTAACCTGAACCAAACATCAACCCCAAAAAATCTAAACTTGAACTTCGACAGTCCTTTGAAGAAGCTCTCAAGGTCTAAAACCTCAGTTGGTCCTCATAAAGATGGAAGTTAAGAGCATATAGACACACAAATCTTTAATAATCCACTGCTGCCACCAAGTGTTCCATAGTGGGCGTCATTATATAAACACTACTGTTTCCCTTCTTATCTATATTTACATTCAAAGTCTCGTCAATGTTCCCACAAAGACTCTTTAAAACCTCTTGCAGCTTATTTCTGTGTTCAATTCACAGAAACTCACAAACAGTTTCTCATACAGTAGAATACACAACAATACAGTGACAATAAAACTTCTGCAGACAGTAATACAATGCAACACCGTATGCAGCATTTTGAATAGTATTGCCACGTAAGTGCACTTCTAGCTCAACAAATATGACTGCATCAGTAAAAACGTGAGTGCAGTTATTATTGTACTTTCTTTGTCACACTTCTTCCCTAAAATAACAATAAAAAGACAACATGCATAGTGCAAGTGTAGATGTATAGTGATGTTTGAGTAGTGTTATGACCAGAAAATTAACAAAACATGTCAGAATAAATGACATCATGACAGCTCTCTCATTGGTTACTGTTTAAAGGGGACATATTATGCTTTTCCTTATTTTCAGTCATATATATAAATGTTACAATTTCGGATGTTTATGTTAAAAGTGGCCCACATGTCAAATAATGAGGTAAATGTATATAGCAGTAATCCCTGCGAGCAGAAAGCAGCAGCTCTGATCTGAACGCTTGGTTTTTTCAACGTTTTTTTCTACTTTCAGGCCGAGTTGAATGACGGATTTCGCGCTAGTTCAACTGGTTTTAAGCACAGCTGACGAAGCTCTGCTAATTCGATGAGGAACACATTTAATTTCCTGTAAATCCTTCACAATAAAAGTCTCCTGTTATTTAGTCATTTAAAAGCTTTTAATATGAAGCAGTAAAGCAGGAAATGTTGGGTTTTCATTAGCGGTAACTTAACTCTGATATGGCAGCCCCCTCAGCAGCTACCGGAAAACTGGCCAATGACTGACTGCCTATTAGAGACAGAAGCTGAACTGAGGGGCTGCATAAGGGACCAGTTTAAGATAAATAAGGAGTTTTTAACTGTGAATCATGCAAAGCTGCTCTAGTGGAATAAAACGTAGAGCTGGAATGAGCATAATAGGTCCCCTTTAAGCATAAAAAAGTTGCCAACTTTGGCTGTTCACTGTCACTGTTACATTGCGTTTTTATTTAATTTATTTATTCATAACATTAATGAACATTTCAATTTTCAACTGCAGTCCTTTGGCGAGATGTTTAGTCAGATGTTTTGTACATAATACCTTTACTTGTTCTTCTCTGCAGCTCGTCTAAGTGGCTCCAAAGCAGCTAATATCATATTTTTTACAGGTCTTCATCATTACTCCTTCAAATACTGAACTGTGGTCTTCAAGTCTTCCATAAAGTGAGCTTCATGTGCAGTTTATGTCAGGGAGAGCAGGTTGATATCATAGCATCCATCCACCTGTAGCAAAATATAGAAAAGTCTAGTTTTTATTTTATTTTTAAGGCCTGTACAGTTATTTTCAGTTATTTTGACTGATTCGACCTCATTTCAGTCCCATATAGGCGTGTTCACACCATGCTTTTATTCTTGAGGTGCTGCACCTGTTGCAAATAACATTTTAACCAATGAAAACCTAGCTTTTAACCCCTTTAAACATGTGGAATATATCATCAGCATCAGCTCTGCCCAAGACAAGACCAGAATAAATGACATATCTTTTGGTTGGTCCGGGGTTGGACAGGAGCTTTAGGATCAATATGTAGATATAAAATCAAAATGACATTTAAAAAACACTTGGCCAATAAGATAGGGCAGCCTGTATGTGACCTGAGAGGCAAAACGCAGGGCAATAAAAGTCTACAAAGAACCGGCCGCACCCCCGGTAGAAATTACGACCCCGAAGAGCCAGAAATCAAACAAGTAAAAAACAAGAATTACACTGTATTGACTCAGCTATCGAAGCTGCTGTAAATCAACTGAATGAAATAAAGGGTCTTAAATCAGAACACTTTATATCAAAGTAATGTCTGCAGAAGAAGGATGCTTTTTTTTCTCTTCTTCACAGCTTTTTGAAAAAAAAATAAATTCTGATACTTGGGAGAAAAAGGTCTGAAGAAGCAGCAAATGTAATTATACAGCTTGTGTGGTGATGAAAGTGTAAATGTGGATATTTCTCAGTTAGTGATAAATGACCTGATACTTTGATTGACACAATAAACACAAACTTAATTGAGTTGAAGTTGCTAATGCAGCTCCTTTCAGTGTGAGGCCAACAGGAAGCAGCTGTGATCTTTGCGTTTCGAGACTCACGTCAAATCGTCCGATGGAGGCCGTGGTCTGGTTGGTCTGCATCACCTCGGTCAGAGCCCACATCTGCTGGATGCTGGAGGAAACAGTCTGGGGGTCTGGAAGACCCTGAGAGACACACACACACACAGGAAGAACAACACATGTCCAGTAGAGGAAGACAGGATGTACTACAGTCCTTTAACAACACACTTACACAAACACAATGTGTACCTCCAGATCAGGGTGTTGGTCAATCAGGGTCAGATCAGACAGCCAATCGGAAACCTCCTTCTCTGGGTCCTACAAAGAGGAGCAGCAAATGTCATTTCATTTCTTCACTTCAATTAAATGCTGGAATAATTTTATTAGCTTGATTTTAGTGTCAATGTTTAACATCTATATGCTCCCACTAGCTTAGTTTATGGGAAACAATAAAATATGTTACCACAGTTATGCAGATGACACACAAATTTACATAACAAGCACTGAGTAAGTGCATTGAACAAATCAATGATTGGATGTGCCAGAATTTTCTTCAGTTAAACAAAGACAAAGTGAACTAATTGTTTTTGGAGCCAAGGAAGAACAATTAAAAGTCAGCACTCAGCTTCAGTCAATAATGTTTAAAACTACAAACCAAGCCAGAAATCTTGGCGTCGTCATGGACTTAGACCTGAATTTCAACATCCACATTAAGACAATTACAAAGTCAGCCTACTATCACCTGAAGAATATATCAAGAATTAAAGGACTTCTGTCTCAGCAGGATTTGGAAAAACGATCAGACAGCTGCAGCTGATTCAAACGCTGCTACTCGAGTCCTCACTAAGACCAAGAAAGTGGATCATATCAGTCCAGTGCTCAGATCTTTACACTGGCTTCCTGTCTGTCAGAGAATTGACTTTATGATATTGCTGTTGGTTTATAAAACACTGAATGGTTTCTGATCTGCTGCTACATTATGAACCATCCAGACCTCTCAGGTGGTCTGGGATCAGGTCTGCTTTCTGTCCCCAGAGTCAAAATTAAACCTGGAGAAGCAGAGTTCAGTTTTTTATGCTCCACATATCTGGAACAAACTCCCAGAAAACTGTAGATCTGCTGCAACTTTCAGTTCTTTTAAATCACAGCTGAAGACTTTTCTGTTTGCTGCTTTTCATTAAACCACATTAAGGGTTAATATTTTACACTGCACCGTACCTTTTATTCTCTTGTTTTGTCTGTCTCATTCCCTTTTTAGCTTCTTTTTATTTCCAAATTTCACACTTTTTAATTGCTTTTATATGTCTTTTTACTTGTGTTGCTTTTATATTCTGTTTTGATGCCTTTTATGCTCTATGTAAAGCACTTTGAATTGCCTTGTTGTTGAAATGTGCTGTACAAATAAACTTGCCTTGCCTAGTATCTTAATGTCGTTACTTTGGCACCATCTAGTGGTAGCATCGAGAATAACAATGTAGTAAACCAGTATGCAGAGTGTTACATCCTCCTGACCCCCCACAGGTCAAACCCAGAGACACACAGTTAATGAGCTGCACTGATTTTCACCTTGATTGTCTCATTTTTTGACCAAGATAAACTTGTGGCATCTGAATAGTTTGAAACATGCTATAATCACATCTAAATGTACAAACGGTAACTTGAAGGTTTATTATTTATTGAGGATTTGTGGATCTTTTTTTGGTGCTGAACATTCAAATTGTGTTTTTATTTACTAAAGGACAACATGGAGGGTTTGTGCACTGCTGATAATTGCCTGTTTGGTCTCTTGTTAAAAAATATAATCACATAATAACTTTTGTAATAGTGGAAACGTACACAAATATCTGCACGGACGAACCGCTGCAGCAGGAAACTGAGTATCTGAGGAGAGCAGGTGTAAAATCTGCAGCTCTGGTTTATCGGACGTACAGAGAAGCAGAGAGAGAGAAACTATGACACAATGCATATTAAAAGATTATAAGATGGTTATTTTACACATGACTAACCTTCTGTCTCCTGCAGCTGCCTCCTGATTATTTTTCTTCTCTTTAAATGTTTCACAGCAGCTTCACTCAGATGCAATATGAATGCAGCAGACAGTAATACTTATATATAATCTGGTCAACAGAGGTTAAAGTCTTTACTGGAAATCTCTCATTTATCTCTGATCTCTCTGTTGAGTCTGACAACATCAGACTGTTTATTTCCTCACATACATCATTCTTCTTGCAGGATGAACACACATCTAAACATTCATTTCTCAGCAGCTGAAAACACTTTAGTTTTGTGCTCCATTACTTTCCAGACATTAGATCTTATTTTGCGATGCTCATTTACATCTGTAGTCTTAGTAAATATCCCGTTATATTTAAAAACGGCGCCCCAGACAGGTATGCTTCTATTTTGAAGGTGGTGAACATCGAAAAATCGATGTTATCGAGTTATTCCCTCGATAACATCGATAAATTGCGTTATTTTCACTCAGGTGGGAAGAAAATGTCTCAATAGCACCAGAGTTTACTGTCTCATTAGGTTTGATGCTCCCGTTGACTGATGCATTAGCAGCCGACTGGTAAACAAATGTTTTCCACTTGATGTGAAGAACCTTTGACTGAGTTGGCAAAAATAAAATAAAGTGTAATTACTCTGCAAATCAAAGTCTATGCATCATAAAGCTTCCTGAATAACTAGCTCCACTCTCAGCGGCATTTAGACCTCATTAAGTACATTATTCTACCTTTACTATCTCATTGAGTTTCTGATTAATGTTTAGTTTACTTTAAGGAATCAAACTAACCGGCTCCATGTGAGGGTATATTTTAATGTCTTCCAGGCTGAAGGTCAACCAGGCGGAGGACGGCTGTCTCAGGATCAGTCTCACGGACGTCACATGATCCGGCTCCCCCTGCATCTATTCATTAACAATAAATGATGACATAATTAATGCCAGAACCTTCAGAATTTGATGGATCTGGGAATAAAATGAGCAAAACATGTAGAAAAACAAGAGAAATAAATCAAATTGAAATGGAAATCCTGAATCCTTTTTCCAATTCCTGAAAGGAAACACTGCAGTAAAAAAAACCCCACCTTGAACACCCTTTAAGGCTAAATATGACAAACAATAACCCATAAACTGCGAGTAAACATCATTTACAACATCACGATTTACCCTTTAAACAGTCAGGCTCGGAGAACCGTCTGAAGTAAACAAAAGTTAAATCACCGTTCACCATCTGGCTCCATTTGCATAAAGAATAAACAAGAAATAAATAGAAGAAGTGAAAAATAACTCTGTTTGTATTGTCGCCATATATCAACATTACATCCTGTATAGTGTCTTTCATGGCTCGACTCCAAGACGAGCTGAGGAGGGGAAATAAACGGCTCCTGCTGTGCGTGTTGGTGTTATGCTTGATGGGAAATGTGTTGGTTTACACATCTGATATGAAGTTCAGCTGCAGTGACACAGAATAGCGGCCTGTAATTTAATATAAAAGGAAGGTTTATGTGAATAGAAGTATGATGCGGGGTTATCCAGGGTCGCTCCTGCATGAGCTCAAACACAACTGAAGGCCACAAAAACAAGAACAAGCTGTCGTCATCTTCAGATTTTGTTGCTATTAGCGTGTTTTCTTCACATAGTTAAGTGGACAACGGACATATGAACTGTAGATACTCTGCTTTAATTAATAACTTGTCTCTTAAACAAAAAAACAAAGTAAATTAGCTGGTTAAAAAATCTTAAAATTGCAGCTTCTCCTCCATTATTGAAAAATCAAGTTTTCCTGCTGGACACCAGATGTCTCCTCCTTCACTGAAGAGTCTATTCTCAGTGTTTGTGCTCTGGAGGCTTCAGGTTTATTTATTTAAGCTGAATACTGGACTATCGATTGATTGGCTTCCAAAATAAGTTTTCACACAATCGTCTGGTTCATCCAGCTGAGATTTAAGACGAGCTCAGAGAAACTTTCCTCCTTCGGCGGATGTGAAAACAAACTTACTGCACACAAACATCATTCTGCACAGAGAAGAAGAAGAACAACGTCCAGCTGAAGGAACAAGAAGAGAAATGTGGAGGTTTCAAATTAACAACCTTACAGTCAAGAGTTCACTATGGCAACATCAATATAGGAAGTGTTTTTAGACGCGTTTGTCACTCTGTCCCACTGAACAGATTTAATATCAATTAAATAAATTAGGGATGCACGATATTGGATTTTTTGCAGATATCCGATATGCCGATATTTCCAACTCATTGTGGCTGATTGCCGATACCGATATATGCACATATTATGACTATTATACATGCAAGCATAGATTGTACTAAGTATGATCAATAAAGACAATATACGAAGGAAGAATTTAGGAAGACTGGAGTTCAGGAGCTCAGCATTAAAACTTTAATGAACCTGCCAAGTGGGAGCAGCAGTAGTTTTCATTGAGTTTATTAGACAGACAGGATTAATGTGGAGGATTTAATATCTGGTCCACACTCCGGAGCAGAAGGTGGCGGTAATGCACCTAATACGCTGGTTGCCAACCGCCGTTATAAACCAAAAAGAGGAAGATTTTTTTCCAAACAGAGTGGTACATCCTGTCAGCCGAGGTGTTTCCTATCTGTGCAGCTGAACATAGCAGCTCCTCCACGGACTGTTTCACCCTGACGGTCCCGGTGTTTCCTCCGCAGGCTGCACTTCACTCAAGCTGCCCGTCAGACCTGCTGCTTCTTCCAACTTTAACCTGAATAACAAACCGGGGCTCGGTGCTCTGGTTGGATCCACACGGAGAGCCGAGGCTAATGTTAGCTGAGAGGCTAGCCGAGCGTTAGCCGCAGCATGACTGGAGGGAAGCACAGCCAGCTAGCCTCTGCTAGCCTCCCAGCTAACGTAAGCCCCGGCTCTCCACATGGATCCAACCTGCGGAGGAAGCACCGGGACCGTCAGGGTGACACAGTCCATCGAGGGAAGCACAGTCAGGCGGCGGAGGGGAAGGCGACATATCGGCCTCTCGTAATTGGCAGAATTCGCCGATGCCGATATTTCATTTAGAGCTTTTATCGGCCGATACCGATGACGTGCCGATAATATTGTGCATCCCTAAAAGAAATGTATCAGTCCACCCTGCGACCCCCCCCTACCTGTGTCCTGTGGATGGAGTAGTAGTCCTGGGAGCCCCCCTCAGTGTGGGGGTTGTCCATCAGAGGCAGGTCTCTCAGAGCCGTGCACCACTTAGCGGGGGTCTCCTGCCCGGGACTCCTCTTCAACAGACGTACAGTCACGTAGGCTGTGTAGTAGTTCTTAAAGGTGATTTCATCGATCTGAAAGACAGACAGTGAACATGGATTATAAAGAGAATAACAGTCCCCACGCAGTGTTACTGTTTGGTTATTATCAGGTGATATGAAGATCTGATTGAAGTGGGTGGACGTTAGGAGTCAGAGATGGATAATAACTGATAAAGTTTACAAAAATCTCATCTAATACACATAAACATCTAGACGACATCACTGGAATCAAGATTTAAGGAGAAGTGATGTTAGTTTAAGATTAAGATAATCTTAAACTAACACAAAATAATGTGAATAATTGATTATAACAGATATAAAGTTCATAAATATGACAATAGTATAACAGAGAATCGTCTAAAATGTGGAATTACAGATTCATTGAAGAAGATTTTGTTTGACATCGAACATTAGTTATCAGAGTTATTAGAGGTTAAACTTCATTTGAATCCATTACTTTGTGTATTCCATGATAGATTATCTTCTTTGAGTCATAAATCAGACAAATCTGATCATTATCATCATTACGTGCATCATGAATAAACAAACATCCATAAATCTGTTTGGAAATCATAAAAAAGATGTTTCCTATAACTGCAGAACCTGCCTGAGAATCATCACATGTTAAAGTTTTCATCAGTAATCAGTGATAGTTGCCTCACTGCTAACAGCTGATTCACACGACTTTAATATATAAACAAATCTGTGTTGGAAACCAGTCGACATACAAGCAGAAGACTCAGTCATCAGAG
Organism: Thunnus thynnus; assembly: GCF_963924715.1. Taxonomy (NCBI): domain Eukaryota; kingdom Metazoa; phylum Chordata; class Actinopteri; order Scombriformes; family Scombridae; genus Thunnus; species Thunnus thynnus. The sequence goes on from NC_089520.1 coordinate 1,665,868, forward strand.
GTGAGGCCACAGTGTCAGACTTTGAAAACCTCTGGAGTAAACTAACCCAAACCAGATGGACTCTATAAAATCCATAATCTGAAGTTTAAGGAGGCCGGACAATAAAGAATAATATTGAGGCCAGAATGTTTGTGTTCCTCCAAGTGTAGAATAATAATCATAATAATAATAATGTTTTGCTCAAGCTTTTTTAGCTTTAAACCAATTTAAATTAGACAATACAGGGTTGTCAGTATAAATAAGATCTGCTGGATAAAATAAATCTTTCCCAATAAATCACATGTGGAGGTAGAGTGGGTCGTCCACTAATCAGAAGGTCGGTGGTTTGATCCCCGCCTGCTCCAGTCCACATGTTGAAGACACTGAACCCCGTATTGCTCCTGATGGATGCGCAGCACCCTGCGTGACACCCTGCCGTCGCTGGTGTGTGAGAGTGGGTGTGAACGGGTGAGTGAGCAGCAGAAACAATGTAAAGCTCTGTGAATAAAAGCTCTATATAAACGCAGCCATTTACCGTATAGCATTTAAATCAGGCTCATTAAACCAAATCGGTTCCCCCCGAAAAGAAAAACTCGCCTCCGGTCCAAACTGGGTCTTAACCTATTGTGTTAGAAACAGTGAGTCTGCCAAATCACAGCATTAACATTTCAACCTAAAGAAGAAGCATCCAAACGCCTGATAGAGATAATTCCTTTATGCATAAAGTGGCTGCAGGCGGACGCCTTTGAAGCTCGACGCTTTGAGCTAATGAGGAATCACTCTGCATCAAAATGATTTTTAATTAGGACTAAACGCTAAAAAAAGTAGGTCAGTGCCCCAAATGTTTGAAGTCTTTCTCCAGACAGGGATACACTTTCATATTTAACAAATGTTTTGTATGTATGTGTGTATTTTCTGAGAGCGCCACTGGGAGACACCACAAACAGACACGATGAATACAGTTTAGCTTATGGGAAAAAAAAAGTGCTTTATTTATTTTAACTGGAAGCTCGAGGCCGAGAAATGATACAAACGTCTTTAGTGATGTTGTGTGTTCATTTACCTCGAGTGATGCACTAGTTAGAAGTTATAATATAATGTGTTTCTACTGTAAGTGATGGAGGACAAAATACACAGTCGTCCTCGTTCTGTGCAAAAATATATACAAGTTTGGGGTTGACTGATGATTTTTGTTTGCCTGCAAAATGCAGGATTGAAACATCACAGACAGTTTGTTCTCTGATTCATCTTTCTTCTTCTTTAACTCTGTATTATAGTTTAATCTATCCATATATCCATTATTGTAATGTTGTTTGGGCTTCTACATATAGTTCACACCTCAATCAGTTACTTTTAATTCATTTTTAAGAATGATTTCAGACTCCACTAGCCGAGAGCCATCTGCACCTTTGTTTAGGAAATTTAAAATTTTGTCAATTTATTCTGTAAAGACTCTTCTAACATGTGTATTTATGTTCAAATTCATAAATCACAGACAAAACCTTCCAGATACATTTCATATTTTTTTTCTTTTATCATCAGACATTCACTCTTATTCGATGAGGTGATCAAAGGACTTTCATTTACTTTACTGTCACACTTCCAATTATCATTTTTTGATCAGATTTAGAGGTCCTCATCTCTGGAATTCACTAAATACAACTTTGAAGTCGTCGTCTTCTTTAATAACATTTAAAACACATTTAAAAAATATCTTTTATTTAGATAGAATTTTGTGTGACTGGGTTTATATTACACCTCATATTTCTGTTTCTTTTCTTTCTTTTTCTCTTGTTTTTTGCTGTAAACGTTTCTTTGTCTATTTGCTGTTCTATTGTTTTATGACTCAGTTCTATGATTGGTTGAAATGAAGAGGAGGACTTCCTTCCTCTCCTGCACAATTTAATATAATTTTTCACTGTGTGATATTTTTATTTTATCCTTTATGCAAATAACAAAAATAAAAAATAAAATAGATAAAAAATAAGAGAGTTGAGCAAGAATAATAAAAGACCTGCAGCAGCTGTGAGACTTTCATTATTACTCATTAAATACAGATTATATATATATATATTAAACACGCAGCTACTGACTGTCAGTACCACATGATTCAGCTTAATAACCAGAGATGATTCCTCGTCAACAAACACAAACTGTGTCCTTCTCTTAGCTGTGACGTTAAATTCACCACCAGGAGTCACTACAGTCCTGTAAACTGCAGCAGCTCAAACATGTAGTGAAAATCATCACGTCACACTTTACTGGACTGTTGCAGCTTTCATCTAAGTTACTTTCTGACTAAAAAATAACCTTTTCGTGCATATTGTAATAACTCGATTTTCACGATTTAGCCATTGTATACATCAGGGTTATTGGTTGAAACATATGGACGTCTTGCAAACTAGTAGTTCAGAATTCCCTCTTTGTGTTTCTGTTCCTCGTCTGCAGCAAAGAAACGCCGTCACACAGAAAGACGAAAGAAATCCACCTCATCACTTCAGCCTCATATTAACTTCAGATAAAGTTTAGAATACAAGGAATGATTACACTGAACTATTAGTTTAAGACAAAGTAGACATGAACTCAATAATGAATTTACAGATACTCATCCAGTATTTTCTTGGAAGATAAAGGAAACGTGTACGCTCACATTTATATATGAATGTTGTTGTAATAACAACATGATTCAGAAGATGAAAAGCAAAGATTTAAATAAAGTCACGAGCTGCATGTATTCCCTTATTTTAAACCCATATAAAAACAAAAGTGGCTCCATGAAAATCAGATTATTTTCCATATTAAAGGTTCAGTTTGTCATAAAGCAAAAGACAAACTGAACATTTAGTGATCAACAGAAAATGAAACTTCATCAGCAGACAAGTGATCAAGTGACGAGTGCTTGTATGTTGTTGTTGTTTGGAAATGTTTGTGAAGAGAATCAGACTTCATTATTTTAATATTTGTCACATCATCTCATGTTTTTAAGATCAGTGTTAATCCACACAGGTTACTTACAACAGTTTTAAGGCATAAATTGATTGGTTTCCTTAAAGTTAGTGATCAAATTTAGCAATATGATGAAGATCAGGTGTCACTAGTTTTTTCATACTTCCGGCTACAGACAAATAGGTAGAAGATGATAAAACATGAATAGAACTTCTTGATTAAACTGAAAACAGTTTGATCAGCTTACGTTGACGGGTTTTCCAAAGGGAAGCGCGACATCGACAACACAGACGCCGGAGTGAGCCGCGTCTGTCTTGGTGTCTCCGATCTGCAGGTAGACCGGAGGTTTGATCGTACAGCTCACAGGTTTGATGTCATCAGTGCTGCCGCTCATCTTCTGGAAACAAAATGAGATAAACCAACATTTCAACTACAGATGCAACAATCAGTCGATTAATTGATCAACAATGGATGACACCTCTATGCATTCAATTATATTCTACAGTTCATGTGTTTAATGACACAGTGCAGCACTATAAATACTTATGACTGTGGTTAGTCCTTCAAAGCACTTTTCAAAGCAGAAAACACATCATGTAATCTACCATCCCCTCCACTCTGGATTATGGAGATATCCTGTAAGCTCACGCTGCTGCAACCACCCTCAAACCTCCTGGACGTTCTCCACCACAGCGCCATTCGATTCATCACAGCGGACAGTTATCACGCTCACCACTGTGAGTTATAGGACGAGGTAAGAGGTCATCACCAGCAGACCTTGCTATCTTGCTTCCACTAACATCTCACTACTATTCTTCATAATGTTTGGTTCATCGTTTTAAGTCGTGTGTCTGAGTGTTGTACGATGGTTGTTTTGTGACTGTGATATTGTGATCCTGTGTGTGTATGGAAGCTGGTCTTGGCTCATTTTGGGGAAGGTGAGAACATTTTGACCTCAGTGTGGGTTGAGGTTTGGTTTCAAATTCATCAAGTCTGTCTTAAAACAACAGTCAAGTGCCCACACTGTATGTCCATCTATCCATCTATCTATCTATTTTTTAAAATATGTCTTCATAGGAGAAGCTACATCTGTTTACAAAAACTGTACATTAACTACCTGTAATAGTGACCTTGTATCTGCTTATACCTTCATTACAGGGTGTTATTTATGTGTATATGTAACTTGTTCTCAGGTTTCTCATACAGTAGATGTTGATCTCAGTGAGAACAGACTGTAAACCGGTGAGTTAACTCTTCTTCTCTGGTAGCACCATGGACAGCGACACAGACAGCAGGCAGACGGAGTTTCACTGAGCGACATTACTGACGGTTTATATGCTGTAAATATTCACGGTTTAAAGCTGCAAATCAGCTGTTTAAAACACAAACTAATGCTGTACAAGTGACCGTAACGTTAGCCCGGAAGCTAACAGAGCAGAAACTGTCGTTAGCACAACAGCTGACGGCTGAGACGACGTTATTGGTGAAATAAGAGAAGAAGAAGAAGAAGAAGGAGAAGAAGAAGTCCATGAAGTGACGCTGTGTTGGTTCAGGACTCACCTCACCGAGTCAGACAGCAGTCCCACACTTTCAGGGGCAGAGAGGAGAGTAAGAGTGAGAAAGCTTGCAGTGGAAGATGTTAGCATGCTAAAGATACTCTCCGTGTTACTTCCTGACTGTAACCAAGGCGACGGTGAGAGTCTTAAAGGGCCAGTAGCGTCCTCAGCTGCTCCACACTGCATACATCTGACCCATAGACTGTATAGAAAGACATAGGCTATAAATATGTATATATGTATGAATATATTTATATACAGTCTATGATCTGACCTGAAACCGGCAGAAGTAAAAGTACCAACACAACAATGTAAAAATACTCCATTACATGTAAAAGTCCTGCATGAAACATCCTACTTAAATAAAAGTACAGAAGTATTAGCAGCAAAATGTACTGAAAGTATTAAAGTAAAAGTATTCTCACGACTTCCTGTTTACTTGAATGAGAAAGAAAACACATATGAGTCTTATGCAGTTTTACAAATACTGCACTGCACGTATTGTTGTTTTTATGACCTTTAATTATTTTTTTCAATTGTATTTATTGATGTTGACCATATAAAATGTTTTCATGTTTATTAATTGTAAAATGTTTTGTTTCTTAGGTTTATATTAGGTGCATAGTTTATTGCTGTTTATACAAAGAAATGTCAAAACAAAAAACACTTAAATGGAGTAAAATATATGCAAATTGTTGTTGTAAAAAAATGTGTTTTTCATTTTTGTCGTCATTAGTACCCAAAGAAACAAGGAAATTCAGAAATAAAAAATACCATTAAAGATTTATTACTTGTTATTATCAGCCAGCTGCTGCTGCAGGCTTCTGTATATGTTCATGTGTTATTATAATAAAGAGGCAGCAGAGGGCAGTCTTACTCCATGGATTACACATGCACCACACAGCCAGTGAGCAGCTGATGTGTTCAAATTTAAAGGCGTCTCTTCCACTAAGGCTCATCATCTCCAGACTCCCAAAACAGCCCATCATATACAGCAGCATGCTGATCCCGACCGTCAAAATGAGATTCAGGTGTGCAGCTCTGCTATCGGTATGAGACAGCGCACCTGAGGGCTTTATCAGTCTGCTGCAGAAATCAGCTGTTATTTCTCTCTGGTCTTGTAATGATATCACTGAAAAAAACTGAAACAAGGTTTCCAGGATGTCTCATATCAGTTCTGAACAAAGAGCGTTAAGTGACGTTGCACATGCACTGCTGTGAACTGTATCTGTGGATGAAGTGGGCACTTATGGACTGTTTAATACCCCTGAAGATAATTATTAATCAAAGCAGTATATTGACAGAGATAAAGACAGACAGACGGATATGGTAACACTTCACTTTAAGTCCTCCTATTTAGCATTAACAAGCAATATATAAGCCTTAAATAAATGGTTTATATCACACTATAATGTAGTTATAAGCATATATAATGACATTTTTCATTTTTTTATGAAGACAAATTGTATAAACAGTATTTTAAATATATTTCATATGGACAGGTCACCTGACCATTGTTTTGAGACAGACTTGAAAACTCATGAAGAAGAAGTGATGACCAGCGTAACTGTCCTTTGTAAAGTCTAAAAGTTCAAACCACTGCTGCCACCAAGTTAGATATTAGATATTATGGATTTTCATATATTCAAAGTCTTATGTGAACCAGAGACTGATGATGATGATGATCCAGGACTCTTTAAAACCTCCTGCAGCTTTTCATCATGTAACTCAACACAAGTCAACCAGTTATGAGGACACATTTCTATTATTATTCACGTTAAAGCTCACAAATACCTTCCAGCTGTAGAATAAACACTTTACAAAACACAACATGTTATAAATGGTTTATTACTCACTATAATGTAGCTATTAGCAGATAAAAAGGACATTTTAAGTGTTTGTCAATGTACAGTATTTGTCAACAAATATGATATTTTATATAATTACCACCGTGTTTTATTATATTGTCATTCATCATCAGCCTCCACTTATGGGTGTCCACAGGAGGAGTTATAGTTATTGACTAATATATTAATAAACACTTCTATCTGCTGACAACTATATTAAAGTGAGTTATAAACTACGGCTGCAACTAACGATTATTTATTTATATTACTGATTAATCTGGCGATTACTTTCTCCATTAATTTCTTAGTCTATTAAATGTCATAAAAAAAAGTGAAAAATGTCCGTAATAAGACCAACGGTGACGTATTCAAAACCCAAATATATTCAGTTTCCTGTCATGTATGACACAGAAACACTAAAACCTTTAATTGATGATAAAAATAGTTGCAGATGATTTTTCTTTTTTTTTGCAGCTCTATTACAAACCATTTATCAACTGTTTATATGCTGATTAATGAAGTGTTATCAGCACAGAATGAAAAGTTGTGTCACACACTCATCGTTCTCCCATCGTCTTTATTTTCTTTATCATTATTCATTTTCTAATCTCATAATTTTTCTCTATTCCTCAGATGCCTCCTGTCTTGTTCACTACTTCTAATCACTTTGATTTAATTCAATTCCATTTCAATGTACTTTTGGTGCAAAATACAAAAGAAACAGCAAATATCAGAAAACCAAGCAGTTAATGTGACGTTTGGTTCGACAAAATAATGTTAAAATAATTGTTAATCAGCCTTTTATTCCATTTTATTTTGAGTAAATGTTTTTGAAATTATTATATTATATTATATTATTATCCTACCGCACCTGTCAGTCAATTTCTCATATCACTCCTGCTTTCTCCCCCCCCCCTCCCTCGAGATACAGTACAATGCAATACATTCATCCATTCTGTTTATTGTATTTGAAGCGGGGGAGGTGGGTGGGGGGGGGAGTAGGGCTTTCCAAAACCCCCAGATCAGTCAGTGTAGGAAGCTGGCACTGTGGCTCCCTTTGCAAAAAAACAATCCCCTCTGTCCCAGATGGTCTGCGCAGGCAAGCGTGTAGCTGCAGGGGCTTAGAGGAGGGCGAGAGAGGTAGGGAGGGGGAACGAGAGAGAGAGAGAGAGAGAGAGAGAGAAAACTCCTACCCCATCCAAGTAGCAATGTCCAGTGGGTTTTTATCTCTGAGACCCACACCCCTGGCATTCACTCTGTCTGCCTGGCTGTCTGTAACTCTGTTTTCGCTGCCTCCTTCCCTCCCTTCCCTTCTTTCCTTTCTTTATTCCTCTCTCTGTCAGTCCGTGTGTCTGTCTGCCAGTTGTCAGTGCCATCTGCCTGGTTTCTACACGATAAGAACTTGTTTTTTTAAGCCAGACAAACCGGGGACAGACACATGACGATTTGCAATATTCTCCTGCACTCTCTCTTCTCTCTGTGTCGTTTTGAACCCCCCCTGCTGAGTAAAGCGCCTCTGAGATCGAGGAGGGAGAGAAAATTCATTCGGCCCGGTTGATGATATGTTTCTTACATAAGAGCACCGCTGAGGTGTCGCTCTTATGTAAGAAACATGCAATTGACAAAGCCCCCGCTGCGTTACCCTCTGAACAGCACAGGATAACCTTGAGAGAATGAAAGATGGAGGGAAGGAGAGAATATTTGTCATGGTGAAATTAGAGGAAGACTCTTTTTAAAGGTGCCAAAATGTGAAAAACAATTTCAAATAATTGCAAATTAAAGCCTGAAGCCATCCATGGATCCAATTAGAATGGATAAAGCTCAAAATGTCAGTAGTCTGAAGATTTGTGGGCTGGTAGAGAAAGAAAAAAAAAACTCAATTCCAGAGTTTACAGTGGTTTATTTTAAAGTAGTTTAGGTGATAAAAAGTTTCAAGTGGAAGCAGTATATCTAAGTGAGAGAACAAAAACATGCAAAGGCACACGAAGCAGTGAAGCAACAATCTTCAAATTTCTACCAGTAAGATAAAAATACACAAAATGAAATGAAAAAGAAGCTTTCGGAGAGCTTTCACTGATTTTACTCCACGAAACACTAAAATTCAAATGAACAAATAATAAGAGGATTAAACAATATCTGAACTGAAAACTAGATTCCCTGATGTGGCTCTAATGAGTACAGTAAGTGATGAATGAATAAACTACACTAACAATCTCTTTCATAAATATTCTTGCAAACAAAATATACATTTAAAACCTTTTGTATTATTAAAAACATATTTAAAGTAATTGAAATAGGTGACACATATATATATTCTGGGGTTCTACTGGAATATCTTTGCATGATTTCCAGTTAAAAACTCCTTATTTATCTTCTACTGGTCCTTTATGCAGCCCCTCAGTTCAGCCTCTGTCTGAAACAGGCCGTTTTAGCTCCTGTCTCTTTAAGCCCCGCCTCCTGATGAGCCCACTCTGTTCTGATTGGTCAGCTTCAGGAAGCTTTTCAGGAAGATTTCACTTCTTTTTCTCCTTCTTTACTCCAAATGTCAACTTCTCAAATCCATCCGTACATGTTGGAGCTGAAATATGAGAGTGAACAACACATGGAAACACCTTAGCAACCACCTTAGCAACAGCCTTAGCAACTAAGGCTACAGATTGGATGCACGTGTTTTGTGCGTTTGATGTCATCACGAGGTGGAAGTAGAGGTAACTTTGCAAACGAAGCGATGGTCGTGTCTCGATGGTAACCCTAGATTTGTGAAACTCTCGCAAGAATCCGTGAAAGTTTCACAAATCTAGGGTTACCATCGAGACACGACCCGAAGCGTTTAGAGCAGGTTGTTGAAGCCCTGACCTTTGACTTGCAGGCAGCGATTCTACATACGTTCACCTCCATTTTTAACATCCGACATCAGAACAGGACATAAATAACAGAAAATCACAAAAAGCAGAATCTGTCTCCCTTTCAAGATTCTCCTGGACCTTGATAGTCAACTGCAGATCACATGACACAAACATTTACATTTCTAAATCCGTAATATACGTATAACTTCATCATATACAATGTACAATCTGTAAGGATATCACCCAACAGGAAAAAATCAGTTGGTGTATGACTTTCTGACAAATCTAAGGGATTAACATTTATTCATTTATACCTCATACAATATACAGAACATACAAAACATGTTTTTCCTCATTTGGTTTCTCATTTGTGTATTTTGTCGACTTTACTAAATATTTAAACCCAGTTTGCATCACAGAGAAGAGTTCAACACTTTCCTTCTGTACATGTTTGGTTTTAATACATTCAGAAGGAAAGCAAAGTATTTACATTTGCAATTATTATTATTATTATTATTACACATAGAGCAGTGGGACTGTAAACAGTGAGTAAGTAAAGCTAATCCCAACATAACAGCAGTTAACAGGGACAGAAGAGATTTCGCTCTCACTCTGTTTGGAGTGGATAACAGCGAGGCCACACAAAGACCATCTCTGACCCCCTGATACAACAATACAACACAGCTTTCAATTTTATACTCACAGATAAAACATAATCATGACAAAAATGTTGCACTTTCAGTAAACTGAATTGCCTTCCATCCATTTCAAGATGCGGGTCAGGTGGGTTAAGGGCGACGGGGCAGTTACAAAAGCCTGATATCAGTTGTTCAACCTTGGCCCCCCTTCACACACACACACACACACACACACACACACATATATATATATATATATATATATATATATATATATATATAGCATACACACACAGTAGGCCATGAAGAAGCACAGTAAAGATTAAGTGAAGCAAAGAGGATTAGATTAGATAAGGTGTATCTTTTTGTCCCAGGGTGAAAAATTGTTTTGGACACAAACTGATTCCTGCATTATAGAAAATGCATGTGCAAGAAAAAGAAAGTACAAAACCATTAGACAAATCCATGCATTTTTATTTAATGCTATAAAGACTCTGGTGTTTAAATGTTGCACCTTGCTCTCCTCACAGAAACACATCTTGGCATTTACATTAAACCTTAAATACTAAAGTGTTGCAGGAGTCTGCATGCTTGTACGGTCGCAGATAGAAAACAACGTGGTGGTTCTGCCACTCTGAGCGCAGCCTTTCATATAAAAAAGACCTGCGTCATGTTTTATGGAGTCTCCTGATACCCGTGTCAGTTATCATTCTTAGACCATCTGAAGACAAAGTAAATCTTAAAAAAGCTGGAGCTCTGTTCTGCTGTGGTTGAGGGGATGTCACTGGGTTGGAGTGTTTTAGTTTGGGTCTACATATTGGGCAAGATGGCCGCCAGAGGATGCCGGTGGCTTTCAAGTTCTATAACTATTTGGTGAATATAATTTAATGAGCTGTTTTTGACGATAGGGATGTGCATAAGACCCATTATTTGCATTGGTATCTGTATTTGTTGAGGCAGCAAAATTATTTGTATTTGTATTCGAATAAAAGTGGAAAGAGGCTTAAAAATCCTGTTTTTGTTTTTATTACGCTTTTAATTTTAGAAAATTAAAGTGTTACAATAAGTGTTCATGAAGTGTGTGTCAGTAGTTCAGCTTTATCTCTGGGGAACACTCCCAACTCTGGGAGTGATGTCCAAATTAGGAAATGTGCGTCATGTAGCAGGTGGATGTGACTCCCCTCACTGAGACCTGCTGATAGACGTCACAGCGGAGCAGAGGAGAGACACTGAGATAGTGATGTAACCGACCTGCACTCTGGTATTTGACATGTTTTTTTTCTTTCTTACAGAAAACAAATAATTTTTAAAATATTTGTATGAAACAAATATTCTTAAAAACTCACTATTTGTGCTTTGCCGAATAACGTATTTGTATTCGGGCACACCCCTACTTGACGAGTAAAATGAGCAAAGTAATACATCTGAGTGTGGAGATCAAAAAAGTTAAATGACGGGGCAGTTACGAAACTGAAAGAACAGAAAGATGGTGATTCCAGATTATCAAGCAGGAGTTGAGGACGCTCGACAGTAAAATAAATGAAAGTGGGATGAAAGTGGCGTTCCAGAGACAATTAAACTCCAAGGTGGACAGTCTGCGTGACTGACTGGAAAAGATATTCACTGAAAACAGAGACAGTCTGAAAACTGAACTCTTACTTGGACCTGGAGAACAAACACAAGCTAAGATTGATCAGGTGAAAGATAAAGCAAACACTTGTTTTGACCCTGACGTATCTGTAGTCATCTCCGGCATCCTGGGTTTGGGACTACAATGGGAGCGTCCCTGCAGAGTGGTGGCGGCTGAAAGACTGAGAGAAAGGAGGAGGAAGGCCTGGTGTGATAAAGGTGAAATTTGGCTCTGTACAGGTGCTACGTTAGAAACAAAGGCTGAAGAGTAAAGAGAAGATCTTGAGAAGAGAAACTAAGAGATGATCTTTTGATGATGAGACACAGCAGCATCTCTTACTGGATTGTTACAGAGCTCAGGAAGTGTAATGTATTGGGAAATATATTGTATTATTGAGGATAAACTGCCATCTAAACATACTGAACTGATACAATTAATTATTTGTGTTGTATGTTCAAAATTGTGGAAAACCAGATGTGCCGTGATAATACAGCAGTACTGTGGTTTAACAGATACTTACTGACAAATCTCAGCAGCTCCTCTGGAATATACTGGACTTATGAACAAACAGCACTTTATATAAGATTACTGGACCTTTTTGCACTTTATTGATGTTTTTGCACTTTGGCACTGGTTGCACTTTATTGTTAATGTAAATTATTGTTATTCTTGTGAAGTTTAATTATGTAAAATTCAATAAAAAATAAAGAGAAGACTATGAAAGTTTACATTTGATCAGCCAAGACTCAAAGCAAAAGACTGAATTGAACCTCAGAACTCTATTGGATGAAACATCCTCCAGGCGACAGTTTTACATTACAGCGAAAGAGAAAGTGAGAAGACGTTCAACAGGTGTGGATGACAACCGAGACGGAGGACTGACAACTGAAGATCGTCTGTCCAGCTCGTAAGTCATGAACAATTTATTCTTGTGCACTGGGATATAAATGGATGGATGGATATGAACTATGAAGTTAGGCTCCTGATATTACTGAGCTTCAGTCCAGACACATTTAACTGGACTAAATATGATATAGATGGTTTGGTTATAATAGAAAAAATCACATTAAGGCCCCTGTTGGTCGGGGGGGGGGTACTAGGGATGTGCAGAGAGCCCAGTATTTGTATTTGTATCTGTATTTGTTGAGGCAGCAAAATTATTTGTATTTGTATTCGAATAAAAGTGGACAGAGGCTTAAAAATCCTGTTTATGTTTTTATTACGCTTTTAATCTTAGAAAATTAAAGTGTTACAATAAGTGTTCATGAAGCGTGTGTCAGTAGTTCAGCTTTATCTCTGGGGAACACTCCCAACTCCGGCAGTGATGTCCAAATTAGGAAATGTGCGTCATGTAGCAGGTGGATGTGACTCCCCTCACTGAGACCTGCTGATAGACGTCACAGCGGAGCAGAGGAGAGACACTGAGATAGTGATGTAACCGACCTGCACGATGGTATTTGACATGGTTTATTTTTCTTCCTGAAAACAAATAATTTTTGAAATATTTGTATGAAACAAATATTCATAAAAACCCCACTATTTGTGCTTTGCCGATTAATGTATTTGTATTCGGGCACAGCCCTAGTGAGTACTTTGATAAAAAATGAAATTTTTAAGTTATTTATACTTGAAGCATTTGGTGTCAGAGTGTTGCTTTTTTAATTTCTCCTGCTATCTTCCCTCTGGATCAGTATGGGCTGACTGACTCCTCTGGGTTGTTTAATCACTTATTGGTTCAGATTTATAATTTGTTAGAAGCTGCTGCTGTTTATGTTTGTGGAGACCTGAATAGATCAGCTGGAAGACTGTTATTAGTGATACTGATATGGATGATCCACCCACAGTCAGCCTGGAATGGACGGATATCTGGGAATGATAACTGTACCTCAGTATCTGCAGAAGGGAAAGCAGTTGTGGATTATATAATTACTCCTCATGATAGTTTAAATACTTGAGTATTGAGTTGAACATCCACAGTCCTAATGAGTTAATTGAGAGCGGGAGCATCAGTTGTCTCAACCTGCCAGGTGATCGGTGTAGATTACCTGATCCCTCAACAGGTGGAGGCTCTGCTGCTGATTATATGGTTTCAGATAATGTTCAGAATATTAGAAATGTGTCTCCTCACCCTCTTCTCCTCCACTGAGAGCCAGATTGTGCTTATTGAACTCTTAGATAAGCTCACAGCATCAAAAAGAAACTGATAAATGGTGAATTTTGTAAATATATTTGTAATGTGACTGAAGTTTGTAGAAGTCTATACTCCACCAGGAAAGTTGGATTTTCAAGGAAACATAAACTTTACTGGAATGGACGGCTGAAAGTAATGTGGGAGGAAATGAGGATGACTGATGGTAAGAATATGAGGAAGCAACAGTTAATAATGAATCTGAGGCTAAACAACAGAATTTTGACTGAAAAAAGCAGGCTTGCAAAAGAGAATATGAGAGGGTCCAAACATTAAAGCATCTGCAAACCAGTAAACCCCAGTTGTTTTGGAATATGATAAATAATTTGGGCCCAGAAAGAGTTAAATCCATCCCAGTGGAACTGCTGGTGGAAAATGGATCCTCTGTCTTTGTTCTGAAAAAAATGGGAAACAGTTTTGGTTCTTTATTTTCTGGGAGTAACTGCAATCAATCCTTCAATCAGCACTTAAATACCAGTACCACTGGAGAGGAAGTTAAAAGGGAAACTGGTGGACTTAATCTGAAAAAAAGCAACTTGTATTGATAATTTTCTCAATAAACCAGTGAAACTACCCTGTTTTTTCCCATTTTCAGGTAATATTTTCTCCATTTTCTTGAGTATAACTCTGTTCCCTCATTTTAGCATAAATCTATAATAAAACCGACCCCTAAATCCCAAAATAATGATCCTAGAGTTCCTTTGATTTTTAAGGGGATAAGTTTAAACTCTATTCTGGATCTTCTTGATGTGTGACTGTATTGTTATTTGGAAACATTTGGTCTGTTGGTAGGAAATGATCTCAAAAACAGCTACAGTCGAAATTCTTTCATCATTTTAATCTCTCAAGTCATCTGGATTCCGGTTATTGCAGCTGCTAGAAGTTATTACTACATCTGTACAGTCAAAATAAAGTCAGTGATTCTTTCATGTTAACCTCACAGATGTTTGCAAGTATCGTCCAATTTGTTGGCGATAAATGTGCAACAAACGCTGAGTAAGTAAAATAAAAAAGTAGTATATCTATCACAAGAAAGAATCATTTTAATTTCACATTGAGGCTTTTAGTGATTAAACTTTGGCATTAAATCTGTCAGAACAGAAAGAAAACAAACCAAAACTTGTTTCCATGTTTATTTTATGACCATTGCTGTCAAAAAGATTCCTGCAAAAACAAGAATGTGACAGTTTTTGTGCAGCTTTTTTTTTTTTGATGAGGTTTCTGTGACTGAGCTGAATCTGCACACAAAGCAGGAAGCAGAAACCCGAGAGAAACGAGTGATTCAAGTTCCAAAGAAACTCTGAGGATAGCGGACGAGTCCCTGTTTCATTGTAAAGATCAGTGAGCTCTGGCCTGCAGATTGAAAAATGCTGTGATTGTCTTAACCTCAGTGAGTCAACCTTGTCAGAGCCATCTCCTCTGCTATCGATCTGTGGCTTCAGAGCATCGCCTCTGGATGCAGTGGGCTCATTACAGGGACACGTCAGGGGTTTTTTTCTATAAGATATTTTTTGTCATTTCTACAACAACACTGATATTGTGTCTCATGTTTCAAGACTGTAGTCCCCCCCGAGTTAAAGGCAAAGATACCGCAAGAGGTGTAGAAGAGTCAAAACTCGTCCTCCTTCTGGGAGTCATAACTCAGTCAAATCTGAACACAGACATGAAACATGTATTGATATCATTCAGTGTCACTTAACGCTTCCCAAGGATATCATTATCTCAGCTGTCCGTTGCCAATAAAACCTCCTTAAATCCTCTTAGAAATCAGAGGAAAAAGAAGCTGCAGAAGTTGCCATTTTTCAAAGATCCCCTCCAAACATGTTTTCAGACGTATACAAATCCTCTACTCGGAATAATAAATTGTGTCTGACATGTTTTTCCACACAAAATGTTCAGTTATCATGTTAAGAATCCTTAAGATGACATATTCTCCTTCTACATTCTCATTAAAAACCCAAAAAACTATGAATATTTAAATATGTTTCACTTCAAAATACCAGAAACATCCAACAGACATTTGCTGTTCTGTTGAAGCTGCAGGTTTACAGGCAAGAAAGACTCTTGTGTATATTTACTGATACTTCATAACTATAACCACTGAAAATATGCTACTTTCCAGGAAGTCAAAGTAATCAGATTTTAATCAGATTTAAAGATCCCCTCCAGACATGTTTTAAGATGAATATAAAATACTCGACTTTAATAAGAATTTGTGTCTGATATGGTTTTCTCACAATTTTTTTTTTTATCTCATTAAAATCCTTAAAACATCTCCTCCGTCTCCCTCATTAAAAATCAATGTCGTTTAACTGAAGTTTACTCAGGTTTCCCTGCTGGACGCCAGATGTTTCCTCCTTCGCTGTAAAGTCTATTCTCAGTGTTTGTGTCATGGATGTATTATAAGAGCTGGATACCGGACTAAAAATGGCGCCCATTCAGTCCTGTAGGAACTGCTCGCCTGGCGCATATGCCAAAAAGTTTCTAGCTTCCGGGTTTGCTTCCGTGTTGTGCGCCCCACTGAATATGCGCAGTAGTGTTTCCCCCGCTGGCCCCGCCCACCAGTTCCCGCTCGGCCCATAGACATTGTGATGACGTCATAGATTTTCAAATCGCTTTTCTCAGCTCGAGGAAAGTTTTGCAAACATAAAACCTCCATGGATCAAAAGTTCATAACAGACAGAGTCATAATTGACGTTGTTTGCAGTTCAAGGTGTCCTGTCAACAGTTTAACAGGCGTCTCTTTTACAATGGTGGTCTATGGGGGAAAATCCTTTTTGGGCCGCAGGGGGATTTTTTGCTGCAATACCGCGAGTGGCCACTGGGAAAAATTGGCTGCAAGGCTGAGCAGCATCCATGGTTTGTGCACTGGAGGCTTTAAGTTTCCACGTCACACTTGTGCCAGTTGCATACTGGACCACGATTGGCTCCATAAACTAGTTGTGATGTCACAAATCCTGCTCATAGGCCCCTTGAACTCTTCTACTGTTAAACTCTGCACATACATCATTCTGCACAGTGAAGCTCAAACATCCAACTGTAGGAACGAACTGTAAGAAGAAAGGAGGAGGACTTAAGTGATAAGTGATAGTTGTCTGTACATCCATGGAAACAGGAGATGCTAACAGCTAATTCAGCAGACTTTTAATGGAGACTATTTGACAAATCAACGCAGTCACCAGAAGAAAACGTCGGCGTTGAACGTCTCTGCAAACCACAGAAACGTTGAATATCTACGTTTCAACATGTGAATTACATATCATATCAACATTTCTAAAAAACGTAGCACATTAACATTTCTACCTGTTGAATAATGATGTTTTATGGTGTGACAACGCTGTGGTTGAGGTCTGGTTAGGTTCAGGCACAAAGACCACTTGGTTAGGGTTAGGGAAAGATCAGAGTTTGGGAAAAGCCGATTTTTTGCCAGAAAAACGGCTGCAAATGTCCTGACGTCTCGCTAAAAACACCCGCTTTTGTCAGTTGAAACGGGAAGCAGACATTGGTAACGGTTTCAAGGTGGTCTCGAACCGTGTTCTCTGCCAACAAACTTACTAACCGTCCACCTGCCCCTCCTCCTCCTATAAAGGAAAGATCAACTCACATAGATCACATGTGAACTACGTCACTTTAGAAATGTTGAGACGATACGTATTTCATGTGTTGAAACGTAGATATTCAACGTTTCTGTGGTTTGCAGAGACGTACAAGGCCAACGTTTTATTCTGGCGACCAGGCTGGACATTACAGCAGCACATCTGATGAGCTTTTATGGGCTCTTGCTCTCCTGGTGGTTTTATCTTTTATTGGTTCCCAAACAGGCTGATATGTTGCTGTTAGAATGTTTCCATTTTCACACAAAAGTCAAATTTCACACTGAGCTGTAAAAAGGAAAGACGAGCAGAGACGTCGCTCGCTTTAAACAACAGGAGAGGCAGCACGTTCGCTGAAAAAACAGTCGGTCATTACAGGTGTAATTATTACTGGGGTGGGGGTGAAACTTTACCCACGATGTTAAAATCACAACACTGCAGACAGAAATCAGGTCTGAATGAGGCTTAACTCACAAAAGCAGAAATTAAATTTATTTTCCTGAAAACTGAACACATTGGTGCTATTAAACTGGTGTTTAGTAAAACGGGGAGATAATCAGTGACAGAATGTGTCTGTAGGGAAAAGAAATAAAAAGAAATAAGAACAGTCCTCATGTCTACACTCTGTGTTCGGCTTGTTTCCAGACCTGTGAACTGGCCGACATCACAGGGATGTTTTGGGGGTGAAACTCCTTTGAAGATGTTCCTCTTTTTTCATCACCCTTCTCTCTCTGACTCAGTTCCTTGTCTTATAATCTTCTTTTCAGTCATAAAATCAGATTTATTTTTCTTATGTACAATTTAACCATATGAACATTTTAAACAACATACTGTGAAAATATCCCAAAATTTAAAAAAGCCTCTCCACCTCCTCCTCCTCCTCCTTCTTGTAGTAATTTACTTCCCCATCAGCATTTTTTAACACCTTGATGATTTGCAAGCAGCTCTCTGCAGCACTGCAGAGCTAAGACTGCTATGATTTAAGGTTTTATTGATTGTCATGAAATGAAGAGCACTCTGAGGAAGAAAGGTACTTAATGATGCCAAAGTGGGGATCTCTGGCATACAGTCATTGTCTAGATTACATCCAGTCAGTGATGTATTGGTAAAAAGAAGGTTTCTTAATTAATTAACTCCATGAAAAGAGAAAAAAAAAATGTTAATTTGTTTTCTTTGTTTTTTGAAACACTTAAATTATATCCGTCACTTAAGATCCAGTCTTTCAATGATGGGATTCTAATCTACTATACAAGAGCAGTGCTGGTAAAAAATTAACAAATTAACCTTTTATACTGATTATTTTCCAAGTTTGATACGTAAATAGCCTAAACATAGAAGTCAGACTAGAATAGACACTCTGGGCTGTAGTTGATAATGAAACTAATTGTTAGTTGCAGCTCTTTCAGAATCCTCAAAGAAAATATTCCATCTGCTGCACAATAAAAAAAGATTTTTAACCCTTTTACCGAGTTGCGACGGGCTGCCATCTTCAGAGACAGAGGTACTTCTGTGACCTGAATGTAATACATGAGAGACACAAACTGGGGCTAAGCTTTATGAAGCCTTACAGTTTAATATTTTGGAAAGATAATTATGCATACTGGATACCTGCACAAAAAATACACAATGCCTTAATACTAGGGATGTGCAGAGAGCCCAGTATTTGTATTTGTATCTGTATTTGTTGAGGCAACAAAACTATTTGTATTTGTATTCAAATAAAAGTGGAAAGAGGCTTAAAAGTCCTGTTTTTGTTTTTATTACACTTTTAGAAAATTAAAATGTTACAGTAAGTGTTCATGAAGCGTGTGTCAGTAGCTCAGCTTTATCTCTGGGAGTAATGTCCAAATTAGGAAATGTGCGTCATGTAGCAGGTGGATGTGACTCCCCTCACTGAGACCTGCTGATAGACGTCACAGCGGAGCAGAGGAGAGACACTGAGATAGTGATGTAACCGACCTGCATGCTGGTATTTGACATGTTTTATTTTTCTTCCTGAAAACAAATAATTTTTGAAATATTTGTATGAAACAAATATTCGTAAAAACCTCACTATTTGTGCTTTGCCGAATAATGTATTTGTTTTCGGGCACATCCCTAGTTTATACCCTGAAACTCTAAAAATCGACATATTTAGAGATTTAAACCTCTGTAACACTTGAACTTCACTGCAGTATTAATGAGTTAGTTCACTTCACATTAAAAAGATGAATATCAGTTCAAGTTGATCCCTCCCCTCTTACCCCGACTTCACATCCCAGTTTAATAGACACATTGCATTTATATGATGACACAAACTGAATAAGATACAATGTCAACAATGTTTTATTGTTTTTCCATTTGGCAAATGGATTTCCTTTTTGTTGTTTTTCCAGGTACGTCTTGGTCTATTTTTTGACAACTGCTTCCTCTTAATCATATGATGAGGAATGCATTGCATTGCTTTTGGAGGGAGAACAGAGAGCGAAGGACGAGAGAAACAGTGAAAGATTGAGGTGGGAAAGAAAGATGGCATCAAGAGCGCTGCAGAGAGAGAGAGAGAGAGAGAGAGAGAGAGAGAGAGAGAGAAAGAGAGAGAGAGAGAGAGAGAGAGAGAAAGAGATTGGTGGCATCGTCAAAGAAGAAGAGAAATGATCTCGGGAACTCCGTCTGATTTTTCGCCTGAAGAAGCACACACAAACCCACCAGTGCAAACACCTGCAGATTTTTATTTCCCATGCATTTGTTATCAACCCTGTGTTTTATACACGGGGGCCTATAATGGTGCGGTAAATCACAGCTGACAAGTCGGGAACAGTCGCGGGGGCCCCACCACTCCTTAAAAAGGAGAGACGGATGATGGAGGAAGAAGGAGTTGAGTTATTAAAAGCTGCGACGTCAGAGTTGAATAAGAGATTGAGAAATACTGTTCCTGTAAGTGTCTGGAAACAACCGTGTGTGTGTGATGTGAATGTGTTACATGGATTAATACAGTGATGCACAGCTGTTTGTTTTCATTTGTGATGTTTCCTTTTCCTTTATTAAGTTAAACTGAAAGCTCGGCAGGAGGGATGTCCGTCTGTTCTTCTACAGATTTCTACAGACAGTGTCGCTGTATGTGTGGATGAAATAGAAATAAATAGAGATGTAGGAGAATAGTGGCGGTGCACATATTATATATTGTCACAACTGCTTCTCCCTGATCTCTCCTCACTCTTTTCTACAGTAATTCCATTTTTTTTTTAGCTGTAATCTCCCTTTACTGTACACCCAATCCCAAAAAAAACTTTTCTCATTGTCTGAGGTGTAAAAGTTGTTGTGGGGATAGTAGGGATGTGCAGAGAGCCCAGTATTTGTATTTGTATCTATATTTGTTGAGGCAGCAAAATTGTTTGTATTTGTATTTGAATAAAAGTGGAAAGAGGCTTAAAAATCCTGTTTTTGTTTTTATTAGGCTTTTAATTTTAGAAAATTAAAGTGTTACAATAAGTGTTCATGAAGCGTGTGTCAGTAGTTCAGCTTTATCTCTGGGGAACACTCCCAACTCTGGGAGTGATGTCCAAATTAGGAAATGTGCGTCATGTAGCAGGTGGATGTGACTCCCCTCACTGAGACCTGCTGATAGACGTCACAGCGGAGCAGAGGAGAGACACTGAGATAGTGATGTAACCAACCTGCACGCTGGTATTTGACATGTTTTATTTTTCTTCCTGAAAACAAATAATTTTTGAAATATTTGTATGAAACAAATATTCGTAAAAAAACGTCATTGCAAACTTACAAACAGCTGCACACAAGCCTGAATGCTGCCAGATCACATCGGTGGACAGTCAGAAAAACCTCCGAGTCTACTGGTCTCCATTTCAGCTCGGCCTGGGACACAATCCTGGATGAAGGAGTGTAAAACTACAACCAAACTCTGTTTCTTTTATCGTTATGGACGACGAGGAACCGGGACCTGATGGTGCTGAAGCTGGATGCAGCTGCATAAAGTTACAGGTAAAACACAGTCCAGTATAATATTCTGTAAGAAAACAAAGTCAGGTTTAGCAAAGCGCCGAGATGTTTGATGCAACGCAGAGTTTTCAATTCTGTCTCACGTCTTTCTGACGATCCTCAGCAGACACCGGTCGACTTTTACAGCTGAATGACAATGAACATTTCAATACAGGGAAGACGGGAACATTTCACATCATACCAACATAGCTACTAGAACCACAGGAATCAACATGAAAATCAGTGAAGTCAACCTTTAAACGTCACTCAGGTTTCCACTGAAGAGCTGAAAACATCAGATCTGTGCGAAATGTCATATTTCCATCATGTTTTCGATCGTTTGAGCTTTGACTGTCGCTCTTTTAATGACATCATCTTGTTGTGTCTTCTTCTTCTGCGACGGTTTAACGGCACCGACTGGAGAATTAGCGCCACCTGCTGTTTATCTGCGAATATTCACACATCAGCAGTGGATGGAAACAAACATTCACTACATTTTCTTTTGCAGATTTTTCAGAAAAGTTCAGTTAAAATCTGACTTGTGTATTTAGGGATTTTTAATGGGAAATGATGTTTGTTAAAGACTGCAAAGAGGAATATCAAATAGATGATCATAAGATGGAACAAACAAGTTAATGAAGTTTTCTTCTGGAATAACCTAGAAACTCTGCTGTTACTTCTCAGTCACACAAACACATATTCTCAACCTTGACTTCCATTTTCAACTCCACACAGTAAATGACTCTCTGTACCCTCCTGTCCACTTTATTGATTTGGCATTCATTAAGAAGTCAAATTCATTCAAGCGTGCCAAAACAAGGGGTTGGAGGTGAACAGCTGAAAAAATAAAAAAAAAAAGAAGATAAAAAAATAACTTATTTTATTGACTGTAACCTCCACGATCAAGAGGAGGTAAAGTGTGTTTTATTTCATCTGTTTCTTTATGGTGTTTCTCTGATTTTAGTCTTTCCTCCCTCAGTTTGTCCGTCCAGCAGCGCCGCCCCTCCCTCGCGCCTCCATCCATCACCTCTGTTGTTGTTCTCCTGCTCTCTTTCCCTCCGTGTTTCCCTCTCGTCGTCGTCTAAAAAAAAAAAAAGCAAATGAATTCACCTCTTACCTTGTGTGTGTAAATGTGGACACATCCAAAGGTCACTGATTACATCAGTGTCTGGTGAGATCTGGGCCCCTGTCTGTCCTTTATGTGTGTGTGTGTGTGTGTGTGTAGATTTGCTCTGTGTTATGCTAAATTTCCATATTTGGCTCATTTGAATGTGTTTTTAATTATCTGCCCTCAACAGGCTATCGAGAGAGAGAGAGAGAGACTAATTCAGGTTGTATAAGGGACATGTATTAATGTTTGACTGCCTGGCAAAATTCAAATTAATTCCAGAGGACTCAATTTGGTTCATTTCTCTCCCTTTGACGCCTCAGGCACAATCTAGCTGCACTGTTGAAAACTTTTAGATTTCAGCTCCCGCTGTCAGAAACTCTCAGTGATCCTGAGGACGACGTCACTGTTTAATTCTTAATACGCCGCAGCGGCCTAAAGAGCTCCGGAGTCTCTCTAGTTGAACAGATAACACACACACAGAGTCCCTTCATGCTCCTCATGCTCTTCTTTTGTACCTTCACCCAGAACAAAACCATATTTCTAAACCGATCATCATCTTTTACATCAATATTAACTCTTTTAACCTGCAGACTCACTTCTAACAAAAAACTTTTATTAATGCCAGCCACCTTTTTTAAATGCTAACACATATGTTTTATCTGCGTTATTTTTTATTATTATTAATATTGTTGTTTTCATTGGTTTTAGCTTATATCATTTTGGGCTATTTTTGTAATTTTATTTGCCTCGTTGCAGTCCTGAACTGTTTTAATCTTGGTTCAACATTTTTTTTTGAAAGTACTGTATGAATTAAGATTATTGTTATTATGTATTATTATTATTACTGTAATCCTTTCATCATATCATAATTTTAACCCTAAACCGAGGCCATTAACTTAAAAAAAAAAGGATAGTGCCTTAAAGAAACAGGACAGAACAAATATGAGGCCAATTGTATAAAAATCAATATCTAATCTTATTATTAATTTATTACTTTTTATTTATTTATATAATGGGCAGCACAGTGATTAGTGCTCTGACAGTTTGTAGTGTTTTTGGTGACCAGCACACGGTGCACAGCTGGGAGGAACAAACAGGTTTTACTGGGTTTGTTGAGAAGTCACTCTGCTGCCAATTTGGTGATTTTGTGAACAAGGACAAACTAAATATTTAAGTTACTTAACGTATGATAAGTTATAATTTCTTCTGTCAGGATGAACTTCATGAAGGTCTGATGAGCTCTGTGGCTTCAGATTTGTGATGCTGTGTGTTCACGTTGCTCCAAACCATCCAGACAACAATATGACTCGTTGGAGAAGCTTCTTTCCATTTGTTGAGCTTCACTCCTATTTTTAAATCTTTACAGCGGCTTCATAGTTACTTTTAGAATAGATTCTAAAACCTTGGATCAAAGTCAAAATACATTTCTGATCTCTGATCTTGAAGATTATAAACACAGCAGGTCTGTTAGATGTTTAGGAAGCGCTCGACAGGTAGAAGCTCGAGTCAGAAACAAACTTCCTGATGATCTTTAATGTGCAGCTTTCAAATCTAAATTTAACCCTAACCCTAACACCCTAACCCTAACCTTAACCCTAACGCCCTGACGCCCTAACCCTAACGCCCTAACCCTAACGCCCTAATGCCCTAACCCTAACACCCTAACCCTAACGCCCTAACACCCTAACCCTAATGCCCTAACCCTAACGCCCTAACACCCTAACCCTAATGCCCTAACCCTAACGCCCTAACCCTAACCCTAACGCCCTAACCCTAACGCCCTAATGCCCTAACCCTAACGCCCTAACACCCTAACCCTAATGCCCTAACCCTAACCCTAACGCCCTGACACCCTAACCCTAACTCTAACTCTACTGTTCTCCTGCTTTCAACTGAACAGTTTCTCTGCACTTTGTTGCAACTTAAGACTGTATTATAACTCCATACTTGCATCTTATTTCATAAATTTCATTATTCTTTTGCACTTTGCGCTGCTGCACACATATGAACCAAAAGCCCACCAGTGTGCACTGGTTGTTGCATTTGCATGATTAAAATATGGCCCCACAGAGTTTTTGCTTTTTTTTGTGTTATGAATTTTCTGCCAGTGTGAAAATATCTTCTGAGCATCAACAGAGTCCAGCAGCTGGAGGGTTGGATGAGGAATATTTTGAATCTATCAGTCTATTTATATCTATATATATATATATATATATGGAAATATTGAGTGAGCAGCCGGAGGTAGTGAGAGTTTGTCTCGGGGACATTCACCATGTTTGAATGACAGCTTTCAAACATGCACACATGAGCTCATACTTGACACAGTGTCACAGTGTTTCTGTCATGTGACGCCTGTCTGTTTGCGTTTCTGTCTTTTTTATTTCTGTCTTCATTCTTCCATCTGTTCTCGTTTTCATTCCCTTGGGTCATCTTTCATTTCCAGTCCAACACTTATATCTTTCCTGCAGCCTTTTCTGTCTTTTCACTCTGTCTTTTGGTTCTCTTGTCTCCCTTCATGTCCCTCCTTCTCTCTCTCTCTCTCTCTCTCTCCTGTCTTCCTCACCAGTCTCTCTCTCTGTTTTTGAGTGACATGTTGGTATGAGGAGATGTTCCCAGCTGGTAGGCAGTCAACCCTGACAATGTGACTGTCCTCTACTGAGAAAAAGAAATTGTGAGGGAGAAAGATGGGGGGGACAAAAAGTGAAAGAGCAAGCAGAGGGAGAGGAGAAAGGATGAAAAGATATACAAAGATACACAGAACAGAGACGTCACCATCAACCATCATCATTGCTGTGATTGCCGTGGTTACAGTTAATAAACAAGCTCTGCCTGAAATGTGTCGAACTTTTACCTTCCTGTTTTTACTCAGCACACCTTTAACTTTATAACATAATATAATAAAATAGTATAAGGCAGTGATAAACAAATATAAGGGTCCATAAAAGCCATGTTTTTCTTCTGCAGCGATGTCATTGTGTGTGTGCGCGTGTGTGTTTAGTCATACAAGCACTTTATAGATGTATAATCTGTATCATACAATTTGTTTCATGTTATATCAAGAGTTTCATGTTGTAATGACATACTTCTTGTTATTACTAGATACTGAATTATTCTGTTTTAACAAGAAACTTTTCTTTTAGTAACAACATGTACCTTTATCTTGTTATATCACAAAACATTCTCGCTATTTCACAAAATGCACGTTTGTCATTCAAACTTCTCCTGTTATAACTTGATTCGCTGGTAAGTTGTTAAAACAAGACAGAGATCCAGTCAGTGACTAAAGAGATGATATCTTGAATCATATGTTCATCTAGATATTGTCATGTATCTGTGCTGAAGCTGTTCTGGTGGTTTGTGGTGGTCCAACACCTTCCTGACACACTTGATGCCACCAATCTGTATATTATAATCACAGTCTGTATATGAAGCTGGACGTAGCGAGATGTGACGTCACCTGCTGGTTTCATTGGAGCCGGTTTGAAGTCCAGATCATGAACATTTAGACTCAGGACCTTCCAAATAAGGAGAGCGAGATGTTGCCTTTCACACTCTGGAGACGCCCCGCTACCTCGGACCCAAGCTAACGCTAGCTTACTGGGAACGATGAGCGCTGCGCCGTTGGGCTAATGTTAGCTACTTTAGCTAAACTGTGCTAACAGGGCAGGTATCATAATTAAGTCACATTAAACCTCCTGAAATATACAGAGAAGCATAATAACAACAATAATAACAATAATAATAATATAATAATTTTTTGTATTCTATGTCGCCCGCTCATTGCAACAATAGTCCGACTCAGTGAATCCTGGAGTCGGGGGGAGCAGCAGGTGAATCAACTGTCAATCACAGCTGTCAATCAACGCCCACACATAGCAGACATCAAAGCTACTATAAGTCATCAAATCTTATTAACGGAGCAATAATTTCCAAAATAACCACCAGCACACTTACCAGGGGCACTTTAAGGTACTTTAGACTCAGGACGTCGGAGCTGCTAATTGATTCTAATTATGATATTAAATCAACTCACTTTATCGTGCAGGTTGTATGATAATCAAACAAGGTTTAAGGTTATACTATGTTTTCTACTTTCATTATTGCAGATTTAAATAATTTTATTGACATTTTTTTTTGTTTTCACGTTCATTAAATTCATTAAATGATGAAGTGGATTTATACACAGCTGACTTGTTAGAGGAAACATATGCTTCCTTATTAATAAAAAGGTTTCAGGGGGAAAAATGTCTCACTGTTCACCTTGTTATATCTCTGAAAGTCACCTACTTTGTGTGTGTGAGTGTGCTGCATATACTGTAGTCCAGGGAAGCAATTCAGTCAGACTGTCTGTTTGCATTTTTCACCTTGTAGAACACACACGCACACACACACACACACACACAGAAATACACACACACAGAAATACACACAGACACATTTTCAGCCTCTCACATAACGAGCTGCTGAAGTTTACAGCGGTGGAAGGTGCAGATCACCGTCCTCATTTTACTGCAGTGTATAAACTGATGTTATTGCCGTGGCGATGGAGCTTTTGTACTTATTAACTTTTTTTTTTTTTTTAACCCTTTCTAAACTAATGCAAGATGGTGAGGGATGTTTACATTTTTTACTGCTGTGAGACCTGGAGGAGGGAGTCTCTGCCGGGGGTAACGGATGGACTGCCATCTGTGAGCGGCGGCCCAGGAGCAGCGAACAAACAGGTGCTCCGGCGGCAGTGGTGGCGTGCACCTAAACAACGCCTATGTGATTAAAAGAGAGCAACACAGAACTGGTATCTGCAGCCCCGTCTGCAAATTTAAAACCAGAGAATGGACTGATAGCAACTATAAACGGGACATATTCAGTTTTTAGTGATTTACATCCTGTTATGATGTCTGATGTTAAACAAGGTCAAAGTTAAGTAAGACAAAGCTCAGGTCCATAAACAGCTGTTTGCTCTGTAATCTTTGTCGTAAGGTTGTTGCTAAGGTGTTTCAATGTGTTGGAGACACGCCCGCAAGGAGGCGAAGGGATCATTTCATTGGTCAACACGACACCTGGCGTTCTGTTGGTTGGGGGTTATTGCACAAACTATCAGAGAGCAGAAATATAAGAGCACACAGGAGCAGCCTGAGTGTGAGGAGAAGAGCTGAAGCTGAAGCAGGAAGTCTGTGCAATCAACAATATATCTGAGTGCAAGCAGACAGTTTGAGCAGAAGCAAAGGAAATATAAATGCAAGCAGGAGCTATTCAAGAAAGAGGGAGAAAGAATTACAAAATCTGAACATGAAATCAATAAATTATGCTCTCGCTGTTGAATAAAGATAGGAAGGAAGCCCCATATCAGTGATGCATTTGATTAAATTGAAGGTTTTCTATTCCGTGAGTTATGTGAGTGACGGTCGTCAGTCGTCTTTCTCACGTGCGTTTGACAAAAAAAGAGTTTCTTAATCAGTACGACTGTCCACACAGGCCACCTAACAGCTCATGTTCCACAGCGTGTAACTGTGACCGACGTGACGTATTTTTATTTGTTAGTGGAGTAGAAAGTACAATATTTCCCTCTGAAATGTAGTGGAGTGGAAGTATAAAGTAGCATCACATGCAAGTACCTCAAATACTGTACTTAAGTATAGTACTTGAGTAAATGTACTCAGTTACTTTCCACCACTGGAGAGAGAGAAAAGGCAGCATGGAGAAGAAAGTCTAAAGAAATAGACAAACAATGATTGATGAGAGTGAAAGTGAATGAAGATAAGAACAAAAAGGACATAAAAAGAAACAGAGGGGGGTAAAGAAAACTGTGCGTAGGGAGATTGGAGGTACGCAACGGAGGAGAGAAAGACAAGAAAGAAAAAAGAAGAGCAAGAAAGAAAGATGGATGGATGAAGGGAGAGACAGACCTTGGGGGGGGGGTGGGGGGAGAAAATACTGCAGCATTATCACCCGATTTTCCACCCGCATGCAGTCAAACCTCCAGTTTTAATTTGTTTTTCCACAGAATTCTCCGAAGAGACGACCAGAAGAGTTGGGAGGATTAAAATCATGCAAGCATATCAATTGGCTTCCATGATGTTAATGACGAGGGACAGAAAAAAAAAAAAGCTTAGAGAGCTCTAATGTAGCGTCACTATTTTACAGTAATGACATGAACTCAAAAAAAAAAAAAAACAAGCCCGGTGGATGTAATGGATGTGGTTTGATGGGGACTAATGGAAACTTGCTGAAACTTGAGGAAATGAGCACAGTAAAGGCTATCGCTCCAAAACATTTTTTTTTTTTTTTTTTTGCAGATCACCAGATGTGAGTCTTGTTGATGTGCCGCACATCAGTAGACATCAAGGGGATAAAGTTTCACGGGAAACTTGAAAGCACATATCAAATTACGAGCAGCTTCTTTTGATCTAGTTTACTGATGCGCAGGATGTTCTGCAGCGATTCCATGTGTGTTGTACTAAAAGGTGAACGTCTGCTCGGTGAACACCTGAGTTGCATAATGTAGAAACGTGCTCCTGACTGTCAGGTGTGTCATCCATGTCTGTGTTTAACAAGCAGGTCCTTTCTATCAATAATGTAACCGAGAGGCGTCCGCTTGCTTCTTTACCCATTCAGCACTGATCACAGACTGCACCTGCAATACGCTGACACTGCACTCACACTTTAGCCTGCAACATCTCACTCAATAATTTACAGCTTCACCTCCAATCTGAATGAGACTGGGCCAAAAAGGGAAGCTTAACCCCGCCGGCTTCGAATGGCCCACTCAGCAGTTCAGATGTATTAACAATCACAGGGAACGTCTCGCGGCTGCAGGGAATCCAAATTTGATTTCTGGGAGGAGGAAGACATTTCTGTTTTCCTCTTTTTCTTCAATCTCATGTCTACTGCTGCTTCTTCTAACTGTATGAACAGGATGCAACACACTGACATACATCATTTAATGGTCATTACTTGATGCTTCAGGAGTGAATTGCAGAATCAGCAGCTCTGGCAGCTGTCTTTGACCAGCAGTACTGCTGAGAGTTGCTGTATCACACTGGACTTTATGCTCCATGTTCATGTTTTACACTAATGTATTTGGACATGAACTAGTTGAACCAGCTACACATACTGTATATTTATATCTGCAGATGTAGTGAACGTTATGTCCCTGCAGAACTGTTACCAGCTGTTTACTGTAAGACACTTCTGGATCTACTTTAAATATCCCCTCAAGACATTTTAATTTGTGTCAGATGTAGTTTTTCCCACAACAAAAGTTCAATCACCTTGTTGGATCATCATCTCCTCCTCCCTCATATTTTTTCATTTTGGAGGTTTTCCTTCACTGTAAAGTCTATTCTCAGTGTTTGTTTCCACATCACACTTTCACACGATTGGCTCCAAACTAGTCGTGATGTCATAAACCCTGCAGGTGCGTCCAGGGTGAACTCAGAGAAACATCCAGCTGAAGGAACAGTTTGATCTTCCACTGACACAAAACTGAATCAGAAAGTTTGGTGCAGGAGTGACCTGGCGACCTTTAGGGTTTAAGGCGTTTACCATAAACCAGAACATCCCCTTTGTTGCGTTTCATCCTCCGTCTCTCTACAGAGCAGCTGTCTAATAAAGGCAGAAAATTCAACAAAGAATAACCAGAAAAATAATAAAAAATGTCACATTTGCAAAACATGTAAATCTGACACTTTTATAGAAAGCTTCAATAAACAACATATGTGATATAAATGTTTTTATTATGTACATAACTCTCTTTTATGTTACGTTGCAGATTTCACTGAGAATCAACACCCCAGTCCACTGCAATCCCTGTCACTGCTACCCTCAGTGTCTTTCCAACATGTCAGCAACACGTCTATTTATAGTTTCACTTCATCAGGTATCAAACTCGAGTCCCCTGGTTGTTTCTTTGTCTATAAGGTCGATCACTGAAGCTTCCTGCACACCACAGAGGAATATTAGTGACAAAAAGACTCTAAAAATGTGTAACATTAGTTTGTTCAAGACACAAATACATTTAAATAGAACATGAACGTCCACTGCTGTGAATTTGAGGACTTGGTCTTCATCAGACTCTGGGAAATGTCAGAAAGGCATCGATGCCAGTAAGAAAAAGCATATTTCACATTGTGCAGGATGTTTGCACAGACAGTAATGTGCTGCAGTTACATTCTCGGGGCTTCGGATGAGATAGTAAGAATGATGGACAGCTGAGGTTATGCGGGCACGCAACCGTACAACACTTCCTGTGTAGCCTCCTCGTTAGTCGACTGAAAACGTCCGTCGTTAAGATGCAAACGACACCGATGAGGATCGTTGTCACTCGATGTGGCTCAAACCGCCGTTCATTTGAATCTGGATGTGACTCCTGCAGATCCAGTGAGGATAAATCTCTGTCTCCTCTGGGAGTGTGTGTGTGTGTGTGTGTGTGTGTGTGTGTGTGTGCGTCTTGGGGACCTTTTCCAGTATAAACACCAACCTTGTTGGGACCAGTAGCCCTCATAAGGGCCGAATGAGGCAAAACGTCATTACTGAGGTCCTGGTTGAGACTAGGGGTACAGTGTGAACTGAGGTTAGGTTAAGGTTTCGGTCATGCTGTCCGCAGCGAATAGAAGTCAATGCAATGTCCTAACAAGGATGGCTTTGCAAACTTATGTGTGTGTGTGTGTGTGTGAGAGAGAGAGGAAGAGGGTGAGACAAGGCACTTGAGGGAGACAGAAGGCCCTTCATTAGCCATCTAATTATTGTGGAGATGTGTGACAGAGAAAGAGAAGGAGAAGGGAGAAAGATAAAAAGATCTTTCAGTGCACTGAAACATGTTATTCTACTGTGTGTCTGTGTAAATAATCTCACCATCCAGGAACCTTCTGTTATATTTGTACATCGAGGACATTGCTGTACAGTATCTGTTATTAAATACACAACTATTCTTTGCACTAGTGGAAAGTAACTAAGTACATTTCTACTCCACTACATTTATTTGACAGCTTTAGTTACTTTTCAGATGAAGATTTGACACAATGGATAATATAACAAGCTTTTAAAATACAACACATTGTTAAAGATGAAACCAGTGGTTTCCAACCTTTTTGGCTTTTGACGTCTTACAAAAAGCAGTGTGTAGTCGGGGTCACATTTCACATGTCTATGAGTTGTTAACAGCTCCACCAAATAGTGATTTTTCCCTCTAAACTTCTCACATGCTTTCATTTCAATAAATGTTCAAATGATCCAATATTTCAGCAAAAATCAAAGATTAGAGAAAAAGTCCAAAAAACTGAAAAGAGAAACTTTGAAGAAACTTTGTTTTTTGGATGGTTGGATGTGAAAAGGGCTGGATGAATATGAATATAAATCTGAAGTTTCAGTGTATAAACTGCTCATACACTTAAACCTGCAGTAACTGTTTTTTTGTCCACCAGTTTTCAGCAGAACTGTGACATCAGTGGTGGAAGAAGAAAAAATCTAACTTAAACCTGCATTAACACTAGTTTCCATCAGAAACAAGTAGTGAACACAACACATCATCAGCTTTTCAGTTGATATGATGAACTTGTTGGCAAACAGTTGCTTATTTCCACATCCAGCAGTTACGGAGCAACATTATCATTCATTGATAATATCGATAATTACTTGTGGCGTTCCTCAGGGTTCTATTCTGGGTCCGTTTATTGTTTCAGTCTGGTTAAAGCTGCTTGACATTATGTTTTTTGTCCACTTATTTTCAGAAAAATAGTCTCAACTTCTGTCATATTATCAGCTTATAGAGTAGTTGTGGCTAACATGTTAGCAAACAGTTGTTTATTTCCACATCCAGCAGTTACGGAGCAACATTATCATTCATGTGGAGTCGTGTTTCTGTCCACCTGGTGAATGTAAGTCCAATATTCAGCTGCAGAGTCACTGATAATTCTCTGTAGGTTCATCACTACGAGCCAAACACATTACACACTGACACTGTAAAAAAATATCAAATATAGCCGCTTTAAAGGAATCGTATTTATCTTTAGTGCTTTTCATTTTTACTCAGAAAAACATCTTTCACCGAGAGACCAAGGAATCACTGAATCAGCTGTGAAACTTTGCTTTAACTTGATGTTTCTGGATGTAATTAATATTTCCAAACTGTTTTTAAGCCGTCTTTGGTTTGATCAAAGTTTACTGTGAACTCATGACGCTGCATCCATGTTTTTACTTTG
Organism: Thunnus thynnus; assembly: GCF_963924715.1. Taxonomy (NCBI): domain Eukaryota; kingdom Metazoa; phylum Chordata; class Actinopteri; order Scombriformes; family Scombridae; genus Thunnus; species Thunnus thynnus. The sequence goes on from NC_089520.1 coordinate 1,698,373, forward strand.
TTTTAATTGACCAACATGAAGCCAGTTATCATCAAACTAGAGGAAGAGTAACAGTGCTATGAAATGATCTTATCTTTGTGGTGATGAGTGGAGGCCAAAACTACTTCAAACCTTTAACTGTGGATGCACATAAAATTTAGTTTCAGCAATAAAAGTAATACCAACTTACAAATAAAAAGATTAAGAAGCTTGTTTGAGGTTTAATTAATAAATAGACTCTCAGCCAGTCACACTCTACAAACGGAAATTATATTTTTGTCTGGAAGTTGCAAAACGTCGCGATGTGATAACCAGGATTGATGAGGCTCAGTAATCTGATGTCTAGATACATAAAAATAATAAATGACTTATAAGCGACCGGTCTGATGTGTGTAGAGGTGTGTGTGTGTGGTTATTCTGTAGCAGCCTGGTGTCGCTTTCAGGTGATTTAATGAAGGTAAAACACAGTTTACAGACAAATCAGAGGCTGCAGATTTATCACAAACAGTGCTGCCCAATCAAAGCACAATCAGCCCAATTTTATTTATAATAGAAAGTCTTTTCGATAATGTTACATCAAATACTGAAAGTTTTCACCCACATGAACTGATGTTACAAGTGTATCACAGAACTATTACAGAATAATAATTGGAATAAAAACTGTTTCAACTTTTACTGTTGCTAGTTGTAATAAACTGACATTTGGTTTTTGACAGTTATCAGTTATTGTGTGTCGAGTTAAACGCACAATATGTAATTTCAGCTGCTAGGCGTCTCAATCAAAACAATAACAAAAGAAGGAGTGTGATGACGGTCTGAAGTAGCAAGGGATCATGGGAGTTGTTGTCTTCGTTGTTAAATAACCAGCTTCACCGCTGAGCTGCTGCTAACGTTTGCCCAGTTTATTTCTCTGATAACTTAAGATCCAGACGTCCAATGACTAAAATCCTTCTTCCGGCTAAAAGATATAATTAAAAACCACCTAAATTTATCATGAAAATGTGGCTTAAAACTGAATAAAAGTCCATTTATAACAGTTTGTGTGGAACAACCACAACGCCGATGTATTATCTTGTATGTGTGTAAGTTACTCTTTGGTAGACGCCATTGTAGCGGACAAACACAGCGCCGCCGTATGCATCTGGTGTGTGTTTACTCTTTGGTAGAGGAGGTATGACGCCATCGACAGGCGACCAAATGAAACGGTCCGTTACTTTGATTAAATTACAGATTTCTCTGAGTTTGAAAACTGTTGGAAACATTTGGGATAATGTAAGTACACAACTCAACAACATATATAACATAGGTCTAGTTGTTTTTAGACATTTTAATGTGGAATAATTACATATTATAGCTTTAAGCCGACTGCACTCTGTGCTGTGTGAATATCAGTCTTCTAGGATGAGAGAAGGGGCTGATTTTTTGGAATATAGTCTAACTTTTTGTCAGTGGAAACCATCCAAATGGTAGCAAAAGTTGGCCAAATTTCCACAACCTGCCCAAAACTATATTTTACCCGCCTGCTAAATTAAAAAAAAACATTGAATCTGGCAACACTGATTACACATCCTGTATCTGTCCTGCTGCCTTCAGACGCTGCAGGGGTTTAATGAACTGGAAGACAAACTTTTCTTACAGAATAAATCAGCAAACAGTGGAAGACTCACTCATACAAGTTAATAGATAAATACACAACATTCCTGCTTTAATCACATCACCACAAACGTTACATTTTTTATTCTGATTTAAATGCATCTACTGAATGAAGAGTGTTTAATTGAAATGGTTAATTTCCACTTCCACTTCCTCATATTTGTTTCAAGTAAGATGCAAATCCAAGAGCTGTTGACGAGGTTCTCAGACAACTCCTCTTCTCCTCATCCTCTTCTCTTGACCTCTACTTTTGACCTTTTCTCCCTCCCTCCTCCATCCTTCTCATCTTCCTCATCCCCCTTCCCTCTCCTCATCTTCCATCCTTTCTTACTCTTTTCTGTGACTCCCTCCTCCTCTCTCCTCCCCATCCCACCTGCTCTTTATCCCCTCATGTCTTCCTTGCCTTTTCTCAATTGAACGACCTTCTCTCCTCCCTCCCTCTCTCCCAGCATCCCTCTTTATTTGCAGAGAGAGAGAGAGAGAAAGATGGTATCATGCCGGGATCACTGCAATCCAATTCTGATACCCCCCCCCCCATCAGCTGTGGAGACGAACGAGAGGGCCTGAAAGACAAACAGTGTGAACGAGACGTGGAGACGAGAAGTCTTCAGAGGGAGAGATAATCTCTACTCCTTGTACTGTATGTCCTCTTCAGTCAATAAGCTCTCTCTCCCCTCCTCTTTTTCTCTTCTTTTTGCAGCCAACCACCACTCTTCTCTTTTTTTCTCTCCTCTCTGTCTGTCTTTACCCAGTTTTTGGTATTCCAGGCACGCTGTATTCAGCAGGTGGAGCAATAGCTTTGCTGCTGCCACCTCTCGCCCCTTCTCTCCCAGACAGCCATCGATTTCCTATTGATGTGCCAGCAACAGAGGAGTGAGGAGGGGGGAGGAGGGAGGAGGTGGGAGTTAGATGTGAGGGAGTGCAGGTGGGAGGAGGAGGTGGGGTGGGGGGGGGGGAGGGGGGGCACTGAAGTTACATCAACAAACATACATTTGAAACAAAATGTTGGACTTCAATCCTCATGAAGACTTTATTCTTCTTATTTCAAAATGTGATGGGCTTTGATCTTCTATTACTGAAGAGGTGTAATTATACACACATTAGGGGTGAATACAAATACATTACTCAGCAAAGCACAAATAGTGGGTTTTTTTTTTTTTACTAATATTTGTTTCATACAAATATTTCAAAAATTATTTGTTTTCAGGAAGAAAAATAAATCTATCACTATCTCATTGTCTCTCCTCTGCTCCGCTGTGACGTCTATCAGCAGGTCTCAGTGAGGGGAGTCACATCCACCTGCTACATGACGCACATTTCCTAATTTGGACATCACTCCCGGAGTTGGGAGTGTTCCCCAGAGATAAAGCTGAACTACTGACACACGCTTCATGAACACTTATTGTAACACTTTAATTTTCTAAAATTAAAAGCGTTATAAAAACAAAAACAGGATTTTTAAGCCGCTTTCCACTTTTATTCGAATACAAATACAAATAATTTTGCTGCCTCAACAAATACAGATACAAATACAAATACTGGGCTCTCTGCACATCCCTAACACACACACACGATGTACAGTAGGTGCAAGCTATTTAAAAGGCAGCATCAATGAAAACAGCCACAAAACGTATTCAAACAGACAATGTTTTGATCCATTAGTCTTCATCAAAATGTTTAAAAATGCTCACAATATATAATATATTATAATATAATATAATATAATATAATATAATATAATATAATATAATATAAAAAGACAGAGTCAACAGGCCTAGACGAAGGTCCAGAGATTAACACCTCGAAGCAAGAGAGTATCATATATATAAACAACACATCTAAAAATGCAGTTGTAAGCCAACATTATTATTTTATTGTTACACATAAATAAACATATGTGTGTTGTCAGGAGTTGGTATTTTCATTGTATCACTGTCTGTGCTTGGATTCAATAAGGTTTTATTTTGATGTGGATGTACTTTAAGCACAACACCGTGTTATCTCTTGAGATCCCTTCAACATATCCTGCAGGATAACAGACTTTTTCGCTGTAAAGAACTTTCATGCTCCTGTGGATGTCATCCAGTTCATAAAACTCAGCTTCAGGGTTCTGGAGTTTGTCGTGGACACAGGTGGATGTAAAACATGTAAAAGGAAAATCATCACTTTCTTCAAACCTTTGGCTGACTGAATGTGTTTGGTGCATAAATCAAATGCAGGAATTATAATTAGGACTATGTATAAAGTTAAGGACAGATGTTGCACCTGCCGCTCAGGTTCTGCATGATGTGGTATGTGGGAATGGTTTGATGCCACTCTAAAAATAAACATTACATAAATACACAGTCATGTTCTCACTTATGCAACTACATTGTAGAGGTTGACAAATGAAGCAACAGACACAGTAATGTTTATTTGCATGTACGTACAGAGAGATTACACAACAAAAAGAGAGTAATTCAAAGCGAAAAAGATCAAATGCGTGCCAACCTATTAACATATCTGAAAGGCTTTTAAATCACATCATAAGTATTTAAAGCAGGTTTTGCACAGATTTCTCCCGACTGACTTCACATAAAAACAAGCAGCAACATTTAGGAATCTGATAATGAAACTATAATAAAAGCCCTCAGAGAAGAAGCAGAAAACATTAAACTTACAGCACAAAGCACAAAAAAACTACTTACAGAACTCTTCTTTCTTTGCTCTTGGCGCCACACTGAGTCCATAATGAAGTCTGATTGCTGATATTGACTGGCAGGATATAGGGCAGTGTCTGCTCTTTTTCAAGCTGCTGCCTGCTCTTATGTTTTTTTTTTTTTTTGGTTCATCTTTGTTTCATTTATTTATATATTTTTTTCTGATTTTGATTAGTTTCTCTGGATTCATCTTTTCTTTGATGTTAATCAAATTTTTTTTTTAAAAAGTACATTTGGGGAAACACCTCACCAGATATGAAAAATAAATCTGAAGAAAATCAAGGTAAAAGTATCATTTTAAAAACCCCACCTGCACTTTGTAGCTTCACCTTTGACTAAAAACAGTAAATAGTAATCCAGCTTTAACATATTCTTCACATTTCCAGCTCTATATTCATATTCTGGGGCTCTACTGGAATATCTTTGCATGATTTCCAGTTAAAACCTCCTTATTTATCTTCTACTGGTCCTTTATGCAGCCCCTCAGTTCAGCCTCTGTCTGAAACAGGCCGTTTTAGCTCCTGTCTCTTTAAGGCCCCGCCTCCTGATGAGCCCACTCTGTTCTGATTGGTCAGCTTCAGGAAGCTTCCTTCGGCTCCGGAGGCTACGTAAACAAACTATAGTAGCAGGATTTCACTTCTTTTTCTCCTTCTTTACTCCAAATGTTGACTTCTCAAATCCATCCGTGGACAACGTCAACAACGCATGGAAACACCTTAGCATCCACCTTAGCAACAAAGGCTAACTGCTGTTTGTGGGCATGTGCGAACAATCTGACATCATTACGAGGAGGAAACGGAGCGTTCAGGGCAGGTTGAAGCTCTGACTTTGCATTTTTACATTAATTCACCTCAAGTTTTGGAACGTTGATCATGTTTAACATCCGATGTCATTATGACAGGAAATCACCTGGAAACCATTATTTTAAAGTTTCTGGTTATATTACTACAAAATAAGGTTTTAATTGTCACAAAGTCTCTGAAATAGCACAAAGCTTAAATTATACATAGTAACTAAATGTTCTTATGAGAAGTTTTTAAGGCAGACGTCTTTTTGAAATAAAACTCTTAAAATCAACGTTATTTATTGAACAGACATTAGTTTTCTTGTGTTAATGAGATGCACAACTCTAAAAAATAAAAATAGTTATGCAGGAGAGTGTAAATGTTAAAACAGTATCTTTTTTTAAAAGTTACTTCTGAAACATATTTTAATCAAAATGACTTTTGTAATCCATATTAAATCACTTTTGCTGTTTTATATTTCTTCTGAAAATGTATTTTGATTAACTTATTCAAATTGGGTACATATTTCTGCATTTGTGTGGTTTTATGTGTGAAAATCATATGTTATGTATGTTGAACGTTTCTTATGTTTCTTTTTTCATTTTATCCTTGTAAAACACTGTAACTGTATAATGATTATTATTAAAATTTACAGTGTAAAATACAAAAACTGATCAAATCCAAATCTATCTTTCATTATTTGTTGGGAAAGTTTTGTTTTTTTTAATTTACTGTTTATTGTATTGTGCAGATGAGATGTCTGTTTGCAAAAATCACATTTATGTATCATTTTTAAGAGAAAATTATACAATGATTAATGTTAATGAATATGTTTCAAGAATAATGTAAAAACTGTGTATAAATGTGGCTTTTTTCTGAGACACACAAAACTAAACAAACACAAAATCTGACACATGTTGAGAGAAAAAGTTCATATTTAATGAAATATATATATATATATATATATATATATATATATATATATATATATATATATGTACAGTATATACAGTATATAAACAACTATAAGCCATAAACACATGAAAACAGGCTCATTCATGTTGGATAATACAGGTGTTGAGACACAGTACTCATGGTGAACATCGTGACAATCACAGGAAGGAATGTGTGTGTGTGTGTGTGTGTGTGTGTGTGTGTGTTGTATTGACTGACAACTTACGCAACATCTCCTGAAGTTTCCTGTCGTTTAGTTTTCCATGTTTGGTCTTAACTCTGAACATGTTTAGCTCCTTTTATTTCATGAAGGATCCCCTGTTTTCTCACAGAGAAGTTTTGTATGAGGTCACACTTGGCTCAGTGTCTGCGAACCTGCTGCCGTCAATCACACACATAGTTGTTTGTGTGTGTGTGTGTGTGTGTGTGTGTGCACATACGTACTGTTTTTCTGTTTTCTTTTTTTCAGCAACTTTTATATCACTCATCCTCTCTATTACTGTGTGGCATCTCTAAGGTCTATTACATAATATACATATTTAAATCATAAGACACTGCTGAGTGTTTGTGTGTGTGTGTGTGTTTGTGTGAGTGTGTTTGTGTGAGTGTGAGTGACACCACAGCTGCTGTGGCTTGTCTGAACATGTCAAGGATGTCACACACACACACACACACACACACACACACACACACACACACACACACACACACACACACAGTCATGCATCCATCACTTCAGAGGACGTGGGGAATTACCCAAACCTTAACATAACCCTAAAATAACCTTAACTTTAAACCAAGTCTTCACCCTGAAATGAATGATTTACGTTAAGGGAACTTGCTTTATGTTCCCCATAAGGGAGGCGAGTCCCCACAACATGAGGAATACCTGGACCACACACACACACACACACACACACACACACACACACACACACACACACACACACACACACACACACACCACAGTGCCTTCACATGCCCATCATGCTCCTTTCTCAGTAATATTACACCAGAAGGGTCAGCAGGGGGAAGCACACACTTCCTCTTTCATCCTTCTGTGTGTGTGTGTCTGTGTGTGTGTGTGTGTGTGTGTGTGTGTGTGTGTGTGTGTGTGTGTGTGTGTGTGTGTGTGTGTATTACTCATGGTGGGGAAATAAATCACATGTTATGGGGACAGCAAGTCCCCATAACATAAATCATTAAATTTTAGGGTTAAGACGTAGTTAAAGTTTAAAGGATAATTCTACTGATTTTCTATATTTTTCCTCACGTTTGGATTCAAACCAGCAATGAACTGATCTACTAACCAGTACAGTGTGTGTGTATCTAAAGCCTGATCTCAGACAGAACTGCAGCTGCCATCCAGCAAAGTCGATGTTCTGTATTTTTTATTTGGTGACTGAAAGGGCGCCTACCTCCAATACTCAATACCACACATCACAGGCTGCTGCTATCCATCTACAATAATCTCATCACGCAGATAAATAGAGAAGATTGTAGCTTAAAGTAGAAGAATTTTTTAGCAATATGACACAATTAAAGCTACAGTATGTTGGCTGTTAGGGCCCGAGCCCCAAAGGGGCGAAGACCCTATTGTATTTCGTGTGTTTGTTTGTTTCTTTCTTCTTTATTATTCCGCCACTTCAACCCTTAATTTGACCCCCTAAACATGCTCAAAAACTCACCAAATTTGCCACGCACATCAGGTCTGGTAAAAAATTTGATACAATGGAAAAAATATACCCCAAAGTGCCTAAATGTGCTCGATAGCGCCACCTATGTTACTAAAATGGCCGCCACGGTCCATAGGAATGTCGTAGAGAGATCAAACCAAAACCAACTTATTTGACTCATCAAGACCTACAAACCACATGCAGACACCCCTGACTTCCAACAGGAAGTCCGCAATTAGCCTTTTAAAATAAGACTTTCCCTCAATTTTGGCCTAATCAATACAGTGTGTGTATCTAAAGCCTGATATATTATTGCTCTATGCTGTACACCACTGCACTGTTTTGTAAAATTACTTCAAACAGGAGACCAGTGGGGTCCTAAAACTAATTTTTGCCCCTGTGTGGGTCAATCCAGCATGTTCTAACCTTAAAAGTACTTTCAGACAGAACTGCAGCTGCAGCATCCAGCAAAGTCGATGTTCTGTATTTTTTATTCGGTGACTGAAAGGCGCCTACCTCCAATACTATAATACCACACATCACAGGCTGCTGCTATACAATAATCTCATCACACAGATACATAGAGAAGGTTGTAGCTTACAGTAGAAGAATTTTTTTTAGCAATATGACACAATTAAAGCTACAGTATGTAGGTTTTTTTTTCTTTCTTTTATAATTTTTAGTTGAAATATGTGTTTGTCAAGTTTTAACCCTTTGAACTCTGCAATAGAAATGGTCCGCCAGTGCAGACACTGGTATTTTTGCTTATTGTGATGTCATTTTTTGGAGTATCTTCAAATGCTTCATATTCCTAGAATCTGTACAACCTAAGCTAAAAGGTTATGTGAGTCAATAAACCATAATAACTGATATATAGGTATTGAAATTGTGTCATATATTTAAAAAATACAAAAATCGGACATGTTTTCTCATCAAAGTTCTGATACACAAATCTGTTTTCAGTTTTTGGACTTTTTCTCTAATCTTTGATTTTTGCTGAAATATTGGATCATTTGAACATTTATTGAAATGAAAGCATGTGAGAAGCATGTGGAGCTGTTAACAACTCATAGACATGTGAAATGTGACCCCGACTACACACTGCTTTTTGTAAGACGTCAAAAGCCAAAAAGGTTGGAAACCACTGGTTTCATCTTTAACAATGTGTTGTATTTTAGAAGCTTGTTATATTATCCATTGTGTCAAATCTTCATCTGAAAAGTAACTAAAGCTGTCAAATAAATGTAGTGGAGTAGAAAGTACAATATTTCCCTCTGAAATGTAGAAAGTAGCATCACATGGAAATACTCAAGTAAAGTACAAGTACCTCAAAACTGTACTTAAGTACAGTACTTGAGTAAATGTACTGTGTTATTTTCCACCACTGTGTACAAGTATGGTTGTATGGAGTTCTGGTCCTGTTGGACTGGTTGAATTAATTCAATATAAACTGAAGTGATCCATCTCTAATATGTCCTCATATGGTCTTACTTATTTTCAGCTTGGTTTCAACTGTAACTAATAGTGAGCCAATGAGAGCATGGATGTAGGTGCCCTTAAAAAGTAAAGCTATTTAACACTGACTCCCAGCTGTTTGACTTTGAAATTAACCATGCATCACTGCCTCTAAAATAAATAAGGGAGTAAAAGTTGAAACACACAAGTCTCACAGTTTCCAGATTGAGTTCATTCGAGCGTCTCAGGTGAACGCACGAGTCCGACGTCCACTGTGAGCTGAAGGACGGACGTTTGACCCGTTAAATGAAACACGGCTGCTCTGTCAGCCAAAAAACTCACATACACAGTGTTTGTGCTGTACATTATGTTAGCGTTTACCATGATGTACAGCAGCATTACCAAGAAAAACTCTTTTCCAAAGGCCAAACATAATATAGTTTATTTATAAATACATTTTTGGATACAGTGTCAGGAAACTCATCAACGATTTTAAGGCTTATTTTTAGCCACGCTAGCAGCTCGGCTCTATGGACGGCAATGACAGTCTGTTGGTTGGTAGATCATTTTGGTCCAAACTGAAATATCTCAATAATTATAAGATGAATTGCCATGAAATTTTGTACAGACATTCATGTTCTCCAGAAGATAAATCCTACCAATGTTGATGATCCTCTGAATTTTTCTCTGGTGTCATCAACAGGTCAAAGTTTTAACTTATCCTGTGAAATATCTCAACATCCACTGGATGGATTGATACAAAATTTTGTACAGATATCAATGGTGTCCAGTTGATATAAAGTATATAAGATATAAGGTGACCTTTACTAAAAGACTTTTTGATGTACTCGCTCTCCTGCAAGGCTCTTGGAAGTGATCGACATTATTTTTTTTCCAGTGTTTAGCATTTTTTAGATGGTCTTTTTGAGCTCCTCATCATCATCTGTGACAGTGGTAATTGACAGCTTGACAGATTCAGTCCCAGGTTCATTTCTACAGTAAAGACTTCAGAAGACACTTTTCACTCGTTTTCAATCGTCATGAATTTATTTCCTCCATTTGCAGAAAAACACTTTACATGAACCCTCAGAAACTCCTGCAGGTTGAACTGAGCTGAAACACTTTTAGTGCTGACTGACTCTAACAGACTCACTGTAAACACACTGGAAGAAACTTGCTAGCCTAGCAACTAGGGCTGTGCCTGAATACAAATACATTATTCAGCAAAGCACAAATAGTGAGTTTTTTTTTTTTTTTTTTTTAACTAATATTTGTTTCATACAAATATTTCAAAAAATTATTTGTTTTCAGGAAGAAAAATAAACCATGTCAAATACCAGAGTGCAGGTCGGTTACATCACTATCTCAGTGTCTCTCCTCTGCTCCGCTGTGACGTCTATCAGCAGGTCTCAGTGAGGGGAGTCACATCCACCTGCTACATGACGCACATTTCCTAATTTGGACATCACTCCCAGAGTTGGGAGTGTTCCCCAGAGATAAAGCTGAGCTACTGACACACGCTTCATGAACACTTATTGTAACACTTTAATTTTCTAAAATTAAAAGCGTAATAAAAACAAAAACAGGATTTTTAAGCCTCTTTCCACTTTTATTCGAATACAAATACAAATAATTTTGCTGCCTCAAACAAATACAAATACAAATACTAATACTGGGCTCTCTGGCCACATCCCTACTAGCAACATTAATGCTACAAACAACCCAGAATGCAACACTCTCTTGTAGGAGCTGGTGTTAAAGCGGTACTCTCCCCATTCAAAAAGAATCTCTGATGTTGTGAACACATAATTGTCTTATATTTGGACCAATACAGTACTTTGGTGACCCATGTTGGACAAGTTACTTGAAAACTGTAATCACATACACACATTACATATTACTCATTTTAAAAATAATCACTGGATGTTGAGCAAAACTCTAAGGAGTGGCTGAGATTGTCACTGAAATGAGAATAGTTGGTCCACCTTAACAGTCAGTCCACCTTAAGTGAGCCTGGTCAGGTTGCCGCTAACTTTGGCGCTACATAACGTGTTGCTGTTTTCATTATTTTAACTTAACCAGTGTGCAGTGTCGGGTGCACAACAACCAGCAGTAGATTTAGGGAAGGTTTTACCTGTTTGATGGTAGTTTCTGCCCAAAAAATCATGATTCCATTAAAAGTTAAATTTTTTCAGTGATAATTTTGGGGACATTAAGCTTCCTCTAGCCTCTACATAGTGCCTCCTATACAGGAGTTTAAATAAACATTGAAACATGTTTTACTTGCTGTAATCATTCCTCCTGTTCATACTGACCATTAGAAGATCCCTTCATAATGCACTTACAATGGAAGTGATGGAGGACAAAATCCACAGTCCTCCTTCTGTGCAAAAAATGTATTTAAAAGTTTATCTGGAGCTAATAAGAAGCTTCAGCGTCCAAATCAAAGTAGATATCTTTCAACGTTACAGTCTTTTTAGTGCCAAAGTTCCTCTTTTTGTTACTATTCTTCCACCTGCAGCTCAACAGGGAAACACTGTCTGAGGAAACACAAAGAGGGAATTTGATGCTAAAAAGACTGTAAATGTGTCAGATATCCACTTGATATGACTAACTCAGACTGCTGAAGCTGAATATAAGCTTCACAGAGACTTTTAAATGACTGTGTGGACACACTGTGGATTTCGGCCTCCTTCACTTCCATTGAAAACACATTTGAAGGATCTTTTAATATCCAGTATGAACAGGAGGAATGATTAGAGCAAGGAAAACCTCTTTCACTGTTCATATGGACACCTGACTGCTGGTTTAACACACACTGGATAAATTGTGGACCTGTCCTTTAAGCGCCACCATGAGGTTGACATTCGTAGTTTTGAGTGAAATATCTCAACAACTATTGGATGGATTGCTGTGAAATTTTGGTTCAGACATTAGCTAACCCCATAGGATGAATTGTAATACCTTTGGTGGACCGGCAAGCTGTCCAGCTGCAACTTTACTGTTCTGATTCACTCTCAGCACTCTCATAGCGTCGTTTTCAGAGAGAAAAAGCTGTAAATAAGTCACTGTACACTACCTGCTCAGCACCAAACAGCAAACAGACACAGTTAGCTGTAGACTAGCTGGTGAACATAGTGGAGCATTTAGCAGCTAAAGAGCCAGATATTTCCCTCAGGAGTTGGTAGAGAGTAAAAACAGAGCTTAAAGAGAGTGAATATTGGACTTACATTCACCAGGTGGACAGAAACACGACTCCACATGAATGATAATGTTGCTCTGTAACTGCTGGATGTGGAAATAAGCAACTGTTTGCTAACAAATTCAACATATCAACTTTAAAGCTGATGATGTGTCAGAGTTGAGTTCAGTACTCGTTTCTGATGGAAACTAGTGGATAAAACATCAATTAATGCAGGTTTAAATGAAAAGGCTCATTACTTCTTCCACTACTGTCTGCATGCAAATCACAGAAATTAAGCAGATAATAATCTTAAAATCTGAGTCTAGATAAGACAACAATTGTATTTCTTTAAGAGTAACTAGAGATAAAATTACCTCTCACACCTGCAGTTTTAACTTTTCAGTCAAAGCACCTAATAGGTAAACAAGTAGAAGTTCAGTGTTTTTCATAAGTTTAGCAAAAATATATATATAAATATATTTCATAAGTTATACCAAAATATAAAAGATGTCAGGAAGCAGAAGTATAAATGAGGAGCCATAAACACCTTGCAATTCATGAACCAGTTAGTTATTATTAAACTGGTGTTGGTATTTGTCATAGTCAACATACTCCAGGTGCACAGGATCTAGGCTAACAGGTGTTATTATGAAACACACCTTACATAAATATAAAATAAGTTACACAAACATGTTTCCCAAAGGTTGCAATCTGCAGCCAAGAGCCAATACCTACCAGAAAATGAAAAACATATTATATTTGCTCGTCTTCCCCACAACTCACAGTCAGTAAATGAGAATAAACATGTTTTTGACTGATCTCTGTATAGAAAGCACTGAAAAGAAGCTGATGCTGACCTTCTTGTCTGACTCAAGCAAATGTTTATTTCCAAAAATATGTCATTAAGAATAACTTAAATAAAAATCAGTTTGTTTCTGTTAATACATCTGCAGATTTAAGTTCTTATACAGAGCATAAAAGAAGTGAAGAAAGACATTTAGTGGATTTTATTTGAAGTGCTTTTGCCAGGAAATCTTAAACTAAAGGTTATAATCTACAAAACTGAAACTTTCCAACTAAATATGCTCCAGATTCGACAGACAGCTCTTATCAGCTGTTATCACAAAGCCACAAACTTCTGCTCCATGAAATAAATCTGACTTTCAAAAATCATGTTTCATCAAGGGGCCGAGCCACCACCTCGCTAATCTCAGTTAGCTTGGTGCTAGCGTTGCAGCATTGCTAATTACAGTGACAGAAATCAGGAGTTTGGTGATTGAACGTAACTGCTGCTGATTTAACGAACGGCTCCACACAAACAGCACTTTCACATCCAGACCGTGGAGGTCACACAGAAGCTACTTTTTCCACTAAGAACCAAATTCACATTTGTGTTTTACGACTGACGACCTTCCACATTCACACAGACGACCTTTATCTGTCCACCGTCATTAACACACAAACATCTCTGCTTTTACTGGCAGTGGAAATGTCTTCACTTCCTCTCCAACACCACAGGAATGAGAGAGAGGCAGAAACTTTTAAAACAAGCATATCTTGGCCTTCACAAATATTACGCAGCCCCCTAAATTGCAGCATTGAAAAGTTGTGTGTGTGTTTGTGTAAGAAGGGAGGAAAGAGATTTAACAAGCACTCTGTTTGCAGCATACTGACACCATTAGCTGGTAGTGATTTATGGTGGAGTTCTGGTGAAAAACAACCCTGAAACACTATAATTTCAGGAACTGTTGGAAATATTTGACAGGGATTCTTAGTATGTGGCCTCCATGAAGGAAAGGAGAACAGCTTTCCTCTTCAAATACGGTGGGAGTCAAATGAACTCTTTCTCTCTCTGTGCTCGGTTCTTGCTTTCCTGGAGGCTTCATGGCCCGCTGTGGCCATTATTATGGAGGTAATATTGCTAAAATGTAATGTTCTTTCTTTGCTTTGACATTGAAGTTGTGCCATTTGATGCTGTTTACGAACGTCGACACAATCAGCACCAAAGTCCTTCCCAATTTTGCACTTCAGATGTGTGATTTATGTTTGATTGCAGCTCTTTAGAATGTTTTAATTGTTGTTTTGCTTTTAAGCTAAATGGGTCAAGCAGCAGCTCCCACATCGAGGCAGAAGAACCTTAAAGGAAATAGTGAGTCAATCATCAGTGAGTCAATCATCGTTTTGAACAAGTCATTATGGTCTCAATCTCTAAATTCAGGCCTTCTAAAAGTGTAATGCTGTGTCATTTTGCTTTATTAATCAGATTTGAAGACTTATAGTAGCTTTGATGTCTGCCCTGTTAGCACGGTTTAACTAAAGTAGCTAACGTTAGCCCAAGTGTGCAGTGGTCGGTGTTCCCAGTAGAAGCTAGCGTTAGCTTGGATCCAAGGTAGCAGGGCGTGTTGTCAGAGTATGAAAGGCAACACCCTGCACTGCTTATCTGGAAGGTCCTGGTCATGGATGTATTATAAGAGCTGGATATCGGACTAAAAATGGCGCCCATTCAGTTCTATAGGAATTGCTCGCCTGGCGCATACGCCAAAAAAAGTTTCTAGCTTCCGGGTTTGCTTCCGCATTGTGCGGCCCACTGAATATGCGCAGTAGTGTTTCCCCCACTGGCCCCGCCCACGAGCTCCCGCTCGACCCATAGACTTTACATTGTGATGACGTCACAGATTTTCGAATCACTTTTCTTGGCTCGAGGAAAGTTTGACAAACATAAAACCTCCATGGATCAAAAGTTCATAACAGAAAGAGTCATAATTGACGTTGTTTGCAGTTCAAGGTGTCCTGTCAACAGTTTTACAGGCGTCTCTTTTACAATGGTGGTCTATGGGGAAAATCCTTTTTGGGCCGCAGGGGGATTTTTTGCTGCAATACCGCGAGTGGTCACTGGGAAAAATTGGCTGCAAGGCAGAGCGGCCGCGCCCTATCCAGCTCTTATTATACATCCATGATTCAGCCTGGCTCCAAACAGAAAACATGGTGCCAACCAGAAGCTGCAACTCTGGGCTTCACACTGGCTCCAATGAAACCAACGGATGATGTCACACCTGGATGATGACCTCACTATACAGGCTGTGATATAGGTAACGAGCTTTAATGAGTCACTGGATAAACTGGATAACTACAATTAGTACAAGTACAATGTTGAGATACTTGTGTGTGAGTATTTCCATTTCTGTTACTTTATACATTTCAGAGTAAAATGTTAGACTTTTTATTGCACTACATTCACTTGATAACTTTAGTTACTTGGCTTGGATTAATAATACTAAATTATTGATCCCCGGGAGGGAATTCACAAGCTACTCAGCAATATATAAAGTAATTAAATGTAGTCCCACCTTTACCAGCTAATTATAATCCAATAAAATAATAATCATTATTCTGAAATGGAATTGGGAGAACTTGTGGCTTTTGGCAGTTTAAGTATATGTTGATGCTACACTTTATTATTGCTGCTTAAAAGATCCAAATACTTCTTCCATCACTGTTCAGGAGGCATTATATTTCTTCTCAAACGTATTTGCAGTTGCACATAAACATAATTTCTAGGAGATGCAGTTGGTTGCAGTGCTTGACCCCAATCTGACCTGTGTAGTTTACCTACACACAGTAACTTCAGATACAGTGAAGCTGATGTACCAAACATCTGTTGACACATGTTCACATCTAATCCATAACAACACGGGACACTTACAGTATAACCCTGCGTGTAGAATAATGAATAGTTAAACTCTGTGAAACGATGTCACAGCTGTTATTTATGGAGTCTTTATGGAGCAAGTATACACTGAAATTCATCTTGTGTGTGACCTAAAAATTCCTGAGGAATGGGTGCATGTGTTTGAGTGCACGTGTCTTCATAGCCGTGTCATTTTGATGGGTGGCCTTGAGAGAAACTGTGTTAGTTCGTGTGTGCAGCTACACCTGCGAACCCCTTCCTCCTCCTCCTCCTCCTTTCACCCTGACTGCTTGTATAAATATAGACCACTGACATTATAAACCGAACGTTTCATTGTGCTGCTTTCTTCCGTGCTACTATCCCAAACCAGATGTTGAGCTTTTATGGGATTGGGCAAGCATCAAAGCCCTTTATGACTTCAAGAGTGTTGTAAAATATTTCCAGGAGGTAAGTATAAAAGAAAAAAATAAGCTCCTGTGACAGGTTGTGCCGGTTATGCAAGGGTACGGAAGATCTGAAAAGAGAAGTGTGTTTCTTTTCTCAAACAACAATTATTCAACTGTATGCGCCTGAACACCTGTAAATAAATAACCACCTGTACAGCAGGTGGTTATTTGTGAAACCCAGTTATAATGCAGTGTTTCCAACAGGTTGAGAATTTACTTTTGGTGGTGGGTGATGCTGCATGTGAACCATATGCACGCAGAGAGTCATGCAGTTCAGACACACATGCAGGCTATCAGTAGACGCTACAATCTACAGATGTCCACTAAACGCCTCACATGCAGGCTATCAGTAGACGCTACAATCTACAGATGTTCACTAAATGCCTCACATGCAGGCTATCAGTAGACGCTACAATCTACAGATGTCCACTAAAACGAATTTCTGCTGTAAAGTTGGGCATTTTAACATGGGGGTCTATGGGGATTGACTTGCTTTTGGAGCCTCAAGTGGTCATTGAAGGAACTGCAATTTTTGGCATTTCCGCATTGGCTTCATTTTTCAGCGCCGGAGGTTGTCGCTTGGTCAATCCCCATTTCCCCGTTTATGACAACTCTACAGGGGGTTTATATAACTCACCCATTTAAATTTTATTAAGGCTTAAAGTTAATTATGGGCGTGGTTGCTTTGAATGACAGGTGGGTGACATCACAGGCAAGTCGCTACCACGGCGACAACGTCGGTCAGTTAGTTAGCCATCACTATGTCAGTGTGTTTTCCGTTCATGAAAGTTAATTGTAACATTTTGGTTGCCTAAAAAGTCTTGTAGTGTTTTTTTTCCAGTAAGTACATTTTGTTTTAATGGTTTTAAGCCTGTTTTTCACTGGAGAAAATGAACATTAGCATTAGCATTATCACAGTTAACCACTGATTGTAAATGCACCGTGCTAACCAAGCTAGCAGGTAGCGTTAGGGTCAGCTCTCGTGCAAATATGGTCACTTCTGGCTCCAAAAATCCAAGATGAGGGAGGTCAAAATGCAAACTTGAGGAGTCCACAAACCAACGGGTGACATCATGGTAGCTACGTCCATTATTTTTTACAGTCTGATTCTGACCCAGCTGGCTGCAAAACAGCTCGTGGGGAAAACAACAACTGAACTGAAAGGAGCCAACAGTGCTGACTCCTTCCTCCACAAGCTGAGGGTGTATCATATGCTCCCTCTGCTGAGAAACTGTTGGGCTTCCAGCCATCATCAACCAAAGAAAGAGCTGCCAGGGCAGAAGACGAAGAGAGAGCCGGTGCTGCCACCCACCAACTGCAGCAGCTGCCACCTTATAGCTCTGTGTTAAAGTTTTTATACCCGACCCAAACCAATTCCTGCATTTTCTAAATACTGGCAATAAAATGTGTCTGAGTTCTGGGGAATATTTTCTTACATAGACATACTGTACATCCTGTATTAACTATTCAAGAGTTTAAACCAATGTTGTGCATGAAGTGCTATGGAAGTTTCTTACTGCTTTTTATAACCCATATCTGAAATCTCCATTTCCATGTCTTGTTACTTCTACGTCTCTACATTTCAGGGAAATCTGCTTTTTACTGCATTTATTTGATAGATACAGTTTCTAGTTACTTTGCAGGTTAAAATTTTACATAAAAAACATTATAATCTTATAAAATCCAACAAATTGTTCAGGATTAAACCAGCGGTTTGCAGCCATTTTGTCTTGTGACCTCTTGCTAAAAAGGTTGGGCCCTGTTGTCACGTTTCAGATGTCTATCAGTGGTTAGCAGTTCAACCAAAGAGATATAATCTATTATTTATTATATAATACCAATATTATATTAAGTAATAAGCTGCATCATCGTGCTTATACATTAGTTTCAGAATTCTTGAAAGATTTCACCATAGAAACAGCGACAGCAACACAAAGGGAGCTAATTGAGCTAGCGGTAAGCTAGTTGGCTAATGTAAGATCTTCATTTTAATATGATTTCTGAGGTGGATGTGGTTGTGTCAGGTCACATGACCTCCTCAAACAGGTGCATGTGTATTCCCAACTTTTAGAAATGTGTAGGCTGTGTGAACCAATCAGGACCACAACATTTTCCTTGTATTTACTATACAGACAGTGGGAGGGATCGCTGGTTCTGGAAGCGTTTTTCCTCATTCTGTCTTCTCATTTCAAATGTCCTTTAAATGATCTCCTCAATGTCACTGAACATAGAAACTCAGGACTCTCCTGGATAATGTAACGATACTACAAGTTTATATTCTGACCTGATTTAGTCGTACGGCTGAGAATACTACAATACCCATGAGCCTCGGAGCTATCGCTATGGAGAAGAAGCCAGTCAGAGGTGCAAATCAGACCTTAATGAATCCAAAACGCTTCGTTGCTGAAGATTTTAAGCTCTGTGATTGGCTGTTTCTTAAATGCACATTAGGAGTTGAAGTTAACATCCATTTATGTCCACAGTCTTGTAGCTGTTGTTCATCTTTTGTTCTGATGATTCAACCAGGAGAGTTTCATGTTGATCCGAGTTGTAGAAGACCTCAAACTGTAACGTTTTCTATGGGAAAGATTAATGTGATTTTTACTTCCAGGACAAAGGAAGCACAAATAATAAATATAAATATGTCCTCCCACTTTGCAACTCTATAACCAGCAATAACAACAGGAAGTTAAGAGGTGAAACAGGAAGTGGAACAAGCGAAAACAAACACTACTGTGTAAAGTTTCAATAAATGCCTCTGTGGATGTTGAAGCATCTGTACTTAATTTAAGGAAATAGGAGAATTTTTCATATTTCAGCCCCATTTTGTGATTTCTGCTGATAAGAAGTCACACATCCTCCCTGATGCAGCTTTAAAATACGGCAAATGTTAAAATTAAAATGATGAAAGGAATATATCTGACAAACTGTTCCCCACAATCGTTTGAAAAACACACTTTCACCAGCGGAAAATTACACACTTAGTGCCTGCCCACTTCAATCTAACCTTATATAAGCTCATAAGCTTTTGATTGCTTTCATTTGCATTTATTACATGATGACACTGCAGCTCGGAGGCACTGCCGCCACATTGAAACGGAGGAATATCGAATGCTGCGCTTATCAAGAAAGCTTTAGCTGTTTTTCCAGCTTTTTTTGTGCGAAACCACATAAATATTTCCCCCCCTAAAGAACGGCATCATAAACAAGAATGAGAGCGCTGACCTACAGTCATGTTATACCCTGCATCTCTGAGATAATGACAAATGCAATCCAGGACAGGGAGACTCATTACTGTTATTTCAGGCCCGGGCTTAAAGAGAGGAAATCTCTTCTTTGGTGGTACATTCACACATGAGTAACGTGGCAGCTGTGGTCACACAGCCAGGTCGTTTATTTCACACAGATGAACGCTCCTCGCCTCATCTCAGCGCTAAATTGTGTGGGTTGATCCGCTTAACGGTCTGACGGAAGCGAGGATATTGGTATTAATTGCACGCCAAGGCTGCACCCCCCCCCCCCCACATACACACACACACACACCACCACACACTCATTCTGTAATTCTCTCATTCAAATATTCTTTATTATTGTCTTTAATTTTCTTTCTATACTCAGAAATCTTCTCTATGCAAGATAAAGTATAAAAGATTTATTTTTATAATCTGTTATTTCCTCCGTCCTCTCTCTGTTTTTTCCTCTACACCTTTACAAACAGGTGTCTCTGTTGTTGACTTTGTTCGGTGGGATGAAGGTTGACTCTCATCTCATTGTTTTCTGAGAAAGCGCTGCGTGGATTAACGGTCATTACAACCTTTCTGCAGCAATTATAATTACACATATTTACAGTTTTTGTACTCTTGTTTCTTTCAGTCAGAATAATCATCCTTGCATGCAGAAAATAAGTAAATAAAAATGCTCAATTCGAATGTGGTGCAAAGCCTGAAACATTTGTATTTAATACATTTAAAGTACAAGTTCAACATTTTAGGAAATACACATATTCACTCTCTTACCGAGATGTAGATGAGAAAATCGGTTCAGCTCTCATGTTTTCCTGCTAGCTGGTTAGCTTAGCTTAGCATAAAGACTGGAAACAGGTGGAAACAGCTAGCATGGCTCTGTCCAAAGTTAACAAAATCCACTAGCAATTTAAAAACTCGCTAATTAACACTTTATCTTGTTTCCTGGAGACTTCAGGATGTCACTGCTCCTGGCAAAGAAATAGTCGGGCAACATAACTTTCCGTAACACCACAACTTCTTGTTTTTGCAGTTTGGTCTTTGACCAGATTAAACAAGCAAAATATAATGTGTTAATTAGCTTTAGAGGTGCTGGTTGGTGGACTTGTTTCCAGTGTTTGTGCTAAGCTAAGCTAACTGACTGCTGGTGCAGCATCACTGTGGATTTTGGCCTCCATCACTTCCATTGAAAGCACATTTGAAGGATCATTTAATATCCAGTATGAACAGGAGGAATGATTACAGAGAGGAAAACCTCTTTCACTGTTCATATAAACACCTGGCTGCTGTTTTTTGAGACACACTTGAAAAATTGAATCATTTAAGTCTCAGCAAGAAAGCAAATTTTCTCAAATGTTGCCTTTTGAAACACCAGTAGCTAGATTAGCATAAGGGTTACACAAAAAAGCATTAAAAAGTGGTGGTGCATTGCTGCACTGTGGTACAAAATTGCTGCTCACTTGGTTACTTTATTTCCTTTTTGAGCTTGCTAAATGTAGAGCTAATTTTAGGGCTTTGCTTTTGAACACAGACAGAGCAAAGTGCCAAGGCTCATTAAACAACACAATTACACTTCTGTCTCAGTACAATGCCGCTACCTGATGTCTGATTTGGTTCAGGTAAATTACAGTAGGGTGGAGAGGATGCAGGCAGTACCAATCTGTTAGATGAGTACACTTACCATGCAAGGACACACACACACACAGAGATGCATAGTCACACACATATGCTGTTAACACTCCAACACACACACACACACACTCCGTCCTCCTTCTCATTACCGTCCTCGCGCCGCTCTCTAAATATCACACTCGCAGGAAAAATACATTACAACAGAAGACAAGTCAATTTCAATCCACGATTATCGCAGCAAGGTGTGGACTATAATTGTATTGTATGTACATTGAGAGCACTCTTCACCAGCAATGCTATTACACTTTAGGTAATACTGTGCAGCAGAAAATAATTTCTCCCCCGAGGACAGTAAAGAGATATAAAACACGTAGAGGAATGTCTTTCTGGATTGCATCTGTTGTAGAGTCTGAGTCTGTGTTTTAATTCCTACTCCAGTCAGAGGAGGAAACGACTACATTTTTATCAGTTTGCAGAGTCTCAGAGTTTTATTATTGTATACACATATTATCCAAAAGTCCAGTCGGCTGCTGTTGCAAAGATGCTGCAGATTTCCTCCTCCTACCTGGTGTAAGTTGGTTTGTTTTGGAGGAACAAACAGAAACACACAAGCTGATAAAAGCTGTCTGACCAAACATCTCTAAGAGACTTAAGCTGGTCTCACCAGACAGCGACTCAGCAAAATCCATTCATGCGCCTTCACAATGAAGTAGAGGTGATGTAGAGACTAGGGATGTGCAGAGAACCCAGTATTTGTATCTGTATTTGTTGAGGCAGCAAAATTATTTGTATTTGTATTCAAATAAAAGTGGAAAGAGGCTTAAAAATCCTGTTTTTGTTTTTATTACGCTTTTAATTTTAGAGAAAATTAAAGTGTTACAATGAGTGTTCATGAAGCGTGTGTCAGTAGTTCAGCTTTATCTCTGGGGAACACTCCCAACTCTGGGACTGATGTCCAAATTAGGAAATGTGCGTCATGTAGCAGGTGGATGTGACTCCCCTCACTGAGACCTGCTGATAGACGTCACAGCGGAGCAGAGGAGAGACACTGAGATAGAGATGTAACCGACCTGCACGCTGGTATTTAACATGTTTTATTTTTCTTCCTGAAAACAAATAATTTTTGAAATATTTGTATGAAACAAATATTCGTAAAAAACCCACTATTTGTGCTTTGCTGAATAATGTATTTGTATTCAGGCACACTCCTGGTAGAGACTCCCAACAAGGTGGTGAATGACTGTCAGGAAACAGCTAGCATGCTAGCAAGCTCTCAGAGCTTATTTGTTTTCTCTCATTATGTTCTCAAGACTGTAAATCATTTAATTCAATAAAGAGTTACTGAAGACGGAAATAAAAGCTCTCAGTCAGCAAGTTTGTTAGCCAACAGTAGTTGTTGAGAGTTTATTCAAATCATGTATTTGCATCATGGACTCCAGTCTGTCTCATGATTATCTGTAAACCATGTTTCCTTTATGAAATAGTTTTTACTCCAACAGACAAAGTTAAATGTAAGTGGACGGTGCAACTATATTGTTGACTGTTTGCAGTCTAATTGTAACATGCAAACATTTCTGATTATGTGAACAATTCTGTGCTTTAGTATAGTTTAAATTTTCATAGTTTTATGTTTAATTCTCAACTCTGTTAAATTATCTACGGTGGCTGGAAGGGACACAAAGTAAGATATTCATTATACAGTGAATATATGAATTATATGCATTTTCTTTGAATATGGAACCCAGGAAGAGTGATGTGTTATTTATCGGTCAGCGCTAATTCACATGTGAAAGTTCCCCGAAGCTGAACTTGAACTTGAAAGATTTGCATGAATCTACATGTATATGAATACACTGATTGCAGCAGATATAATATAATATTAATATGTGACTGAGCCTTAAAGGGTGAAATGCTTATATGAACACTGAAACAAAATCTGTAGTTCATTATATATTAATGGTTGATTCTTGCAAAGCACAACTGGTCAATAAGTACATGAGGCTTCAGCCATCTAAATTAGTCAAAGTGAGTGGATTTCTTCCAGAATTAAAGCCATGTTAGAACAACATCCTTCTACTGAAGCTCAGCAGGGGAAACACAGAGAGAGTTTGGATCTAAAAAGACTTTGGAGGACTTGATGTGACTAAAACTCTGACTGAAGCCTCTTCAGATAAACATTTCAATACATTTCTGCACAGCTTTGACTACGGCGGCTGTTGTCCTCCAATCATTTAAACTGAAAAACAAAAACAAAAGTGCAATAACATCTGAAGTCATTGAGTTATCACAGCAAGCAACATTAGATTATTTACTCGAGCTTATTCTGACACATTTCATAAACAAATATGATCCAGGAATGCACCTTGAATACATCATAGTGCACATTACACAGGATGTAACTGTTGGGATCGGCTGTATGTGACAAGCAACTGATACAGTAAAAACCAAGAGAGGCTCACAGTGTAAACGAGTTAATTAGCTCTGTGCTGACTAACGGTCTGCTCTGCAACGTGCTGTTAAAAAAAAAACTGGACAAAAAAAGTAAAACTGTTCAAAGTGAGATGAAAAAAAAACAAATAGAGTTCAGTGAAACACTAACTTTGCACCTGGCAGGAGATTAAAAACACAGTAATCAGCGTTGATGTTCATCAGAAATCTGTCCAAGATCCAAGAACTGATTTTTCATTTCTAGTCAAACGACGAGAAGCAGAAAAAAAAGTCGGTTTAACAGGAAGAAGAAGAAGAAGAAGAAGAAGAGGAAGGCCACCAAAAACACCCTCAACCTTTGTTTACTTCCTCATTTCCTGCTTTCCATATATATATATTTTTTCTCTCAGTCGGTGATCTAATTATGCTAAAATGTCATTAAAATTCCATTATAATTTAACTGAGAGGTTAAATGTGACGCAGCTGCAGAATGTATTTAATTAAAACTGCAAACTCGCTGATTAATATTTGGACGTATATATATGTGGAAAAAGTACAACAGCTGGATGATCTTTAATGCTGGTTGTTGTGAATGTTTATAATGAAATATCTATACTGTCGTCTTTCTATAGAGTTCATTTCTGCTCCACTTCTTCCCCCCTTTTTTAATAATTAGACTATATGATCACATAATAATGGATGGTTACAGGATGCAGCGGTAATTGGCTGCTACTGAATATCTGAATATTAATCAGTTGTAAATTATGTAACGGGGGGGTGTGGGTATTTTTTTAATAGCAGTTAGGTTGTTGGGTTTTATTTTTCATTCCTTAAAGTCTATAAAGGGTTTAAACAGAATCTGT